>NC_056733.1:1204500415-1204630415 GCF_019279795.1 Protopterus annectens | reverse complement strand
TTATTACACACTATTAAGAAAAACATTTGATAACATAAATAAATAAATAAATAAATAAATAAAATAAATAAAAAGTAAATGAGTATTCTGCCATCTATACTTAACACTGTCTCACTTCTCCCGTAGCACAGCACACCTGATTATTTATATTTCTGAGGTCACAATTTGTTATTTATGACAAAATAAAATAATCTGATGTGCAGTGCCTTAAAAAAGAACAATAAATGATTTCTAATATGTAGTAGTTAAGAATGAGGAAACATTGCCTAATAATAATAATGAAAAAAAATATGTAATGCACTTTCTATTCAAATGCAAGGTATGAAATTAAGTGCAAGTTTAGAGGCTTAAATAAACATATTTTTAGAAATTCAAAGCAGTTAAATACTGCAATAACACATTTTATTACATTTATCATTTTAAGAGATTCAGTACCTGCATATTTAATTACAGTCCCAAAACAATTTTTTTTGTGTAAAATGATGCCTTATGTCATCACTGAACTGGTGTCAGCGAGCAGTCAGGCATAACTTTTATAAACAGTAATATGAGTTCCTGTTCTGAAACAAAAAAAAATTATTTAGAGATAAGAAGGAATGTCTGATGAACAGTGACTGTAGGCCATGTACCACACAGTATAGCCCACATGTAGCAGAGCTTGCATCAGTTATAGTTTGCATATTTTTATAAGAAAGGAAACACTAACCTGAATGTCATGGTCTATAGTACTGGGCAAGATGCCACCTCTTTAACTGTGCTGTCATATGTCACGCATGAGCCTGCTGCATAGAGTCCCTTAGTACTGCCACTGGCTGGTCATCATTAATCATAGTAGACTAGAACAGGGAGCTGTAGTGACAGCATGGGTCAGTTTACCACTAGACTGGCATATGATCATGTCGTGCAAAATTTAACATGCAGTAAACATCCTGTATGCAGTAGCTGGGTAATACTGAAGGGCACCTCCAGACTTGTCCGGAAATCTAAATTAGCTTTGCAGCATGCCAAAGACTCTCTCAGGGACAATATGAGTCTGGGATAGGGCTATATTAAAATTATCTTCATCAGCTCCACTTATGAGCCATGGCTCCAGTGGATATCCTGCATTACCTAAAAAAAAAAACAGAAACGAGAGGAGAGACAAACCAAAGAAAAAGTGGCTTAGCATTAAACAATATATTTTATAATGTTTAACAACTTAAATAATAAAAGAAATTCATTTTTTGCCACTTACCAACAAGATGACTACTAGGCATCCTACCATGCAGGAAGAGGTGGTAGACTGAGCTAGTATACCAGATATGAGAATCACATACACCACCAGGATGCTGGACATACACACTGGTGATGCAGCTTCATGCATCACACAGTACCTGGCAGTTGATAAAATGCTAACTCTTCCTGTTGCAGTAATGCTCTTCCTGTGGACCATATGGGACCCCATTTGCTACATAGGTGCAATCTATTGCACCAAGCACCTCAGTGAAATGTGTCACCCCATAAAAGGCATGCATAGTCCAGACTCAGTCCAGAGGTACACTAGTACATCTAGGAACTGCTAAAATAGCCTTGAGGCAGAAGTATGTGAAATACACAGCATGTCCCCAGTCTGTCTCTGGAAGGTCCATAGTAAGCATAGTGAGAGCTGTATATACCTCATTATCCAGAGAGATAAGAAGACCTCACATCCCTCTAGTACTGATGTGGGAAGACCCTAACAATATCCTGGTCTACTCTAAATCTGTCAAGGATTTCCTGTCTATCAAAAGGATAACAAGTTATTCTCTGTCTGTATCTCTTCTCATAGCCAGCATTAGGCACCCATGGAGCCCCCGATTAGTTCCCCCGTGAATGAGGGCCCCCGTGCAGCAACTGCGTGCTTCAACATTTCCTCTGCTCTTTCCTCGACAGCTTGTGGTTGACATCCGCATGGCTGTGTGACACCAGTGCGAGATCACAAACATTTTTCTGTCTTTTTTTTCATTTAGATAAAATAAAAAATAGCACCGTATCTTGCTGGATAAAAATGTACTGCCACATAATATTTTTATTCATTGAGAGCTTTCATTCATTCATTTTTTTTTTTTCATTTGTCAAAGCTGCATTCAGTCATGTCTGTTTAAGTGAAGCAAGGGACCTAATTGACTGCAGCACCCAGGAAAGTAAGTTGTCTTGTTGTCTTTTTTTTTTTTTGTTATTCCAGAGCAGGGGTACCTTATCTCCCAACTGTACAGATGTTCAAAAATGTTCAGATTTTTGCCCCATATTTTTGGCTAGTTTTTAATAAAATTGTGGTATTGTGGCTGTCAATATTTAAACAAACAATACCAGGATGAATTTTTGAATGTTTATTTTCACAGTTTCGTACTAGGCTAACTTCCTTCATTGGCATAACTCTCAACCTC
This sequence comes from Protopterus annectens, assembly GCF_019279795.1. Classification (NCBI taxonomy): domain Eukaryota; kingdom Metazoa; phylum Chordata; order Ceratodontiformes; family Protopteridae; genus Protopterus; species Protopterus annectens. The sequence goes on along the minus strand of NC_056733.1, from coordinate 1,204,628,010 downwards.
TTAGTGCAAGAAACGTGGACAAAGCCTGACAAAATGGGGGGAACAAAGGCCCAAAATTAGGGATTAATTTGAAATATTGCTCTTATAAACTTAGAAAGTTGCTAGCTTAAGAGGGTTTGTGTTAATATACATTTTCCAAATGATTTAAGTCTGAAACTCAAATGTATGCCATTATTTAGTGACTTAAATCCTCAGATTATCCCAATGACTTCACAGAAAACCACAAGTTTTATGAGGAACAGGCAAAAATATCATCCAAAAATCTGGACATTCTGCGAAAATCTGGACAGCTGAGAGGTATGTTCATAGGCTATTTAGCCAATCACCACATGTGAAAATCAAGCCCTGCATGTTGTGTCTGTAAGGTAAACACCTTAACCATTATGCCATCCTCCCACCCAAAAGAAACTACTTTTTAACCTGCTTAAATACATCAGTTAAATTATGGCAGCTAACATACCATACCCCCAGAATGACATCATGCAATCCATGATGATCAAATTAGTTTTGGTACAAGGAACAGTTTGATTAGCTCAGAGGAACTAATTATTCTTCATTATAGTACATACTGAATGGGGCATTATACTCAATTATGGGTCAGATAAATGCAGAGTATAGAGGGGTTATAACTTCTTTTGCTCTTGAGATGATGTCTTTACTAATCAAGTGAGCTATGTGGAAAGCTTTCCTTATAAGAGTAGACACATGGTGGTCGAAGTTAAGGTTGCGGTCAACCTGTGATCCCAGATCCATTGCCACTTCATGGGTACTAAGGGTATTGTTATTGATTTGATAGTGTGAAGGGACATTGTTTGTGCCAAAGGGACCGATGATGCATTTCTTTGCATTCAGTTTGAGACTGTGACTAATGCATCAGTCATTTGTCTGTGTGATACCCTCCTGGAGTATACTGGCATCATTTGGGGATTCGATGATTACACCTAGTTTGCAGTCATCTGCAAACTTGATCAGCCACAACCCTTTAGTTTTGACCTGAACTTCTGAGAATTATATACCAAACAGTAGGGGGGCCAGGATTGAACCCTGTGGCACCCCGCTGGTAACAAGTCTGCTGTTTGATGTGGAGTCACCCACTTTGATAGTGTGTGTCTGGTTTGTGAGCCATTTGGCAACTTATCTTACAATGAAGTGGCTTACATTCAGTTTGCTAAGTTTATTGGGAATGCCTGAATGTGGGATTGTGTTGAAAGCCTTGGCCAATTTGAGGTATGCTGTATTCACAGATTTGCCCTCATCAGTGGCTTTGGTCACACTTTCAAAGAAATCCACCAGATTTAACAGGCAAGATCTGCCCTTCACAAAGCCAAATTGGGTAGGATCCAGGGTTTAGAGGTCACTTATGTCTTTATTTATCACATCCATGATGATATGTTCCATGGCCTTACAGATGAGGCTGGCCAGGCTTATGGGTCTGTAATTCCCCAGGTCTTTTGTGGAGAGAAATAACTGTAGCTGTTCTCAATTCTGCAGGAACAAAGCCTGTGGTTATACTATGATTGAAAAGAGTAATTAGTAGTGATGCTAGTTCATGTTTTAGCCTGTGTAGAAGACAGCCGGGAGAGTTTGTTGTAAGTTAGGAGGGGATAATGAAGTGAAATTTTCACCAAACCTATCCGCTAGCAGGTTCACTATCTCTGTGGGGTCAGTGTGGGTGATACTGTTGGCCACCAGTTCTGCACATGCTTGGGTCCTACCCTTTGGGTTACGTACATAGCTGTAAAAGACCTTATGGTTATCCTTAGGAGTACTTGCTAGCTTTCTCTCAAAGGAGCTCTTGGATGATTTGGCAAGTTGTCTTATTTGCCTGTTAAGGCTGAGGAGAGTGTTTTTCCATTGTTGGGTCCTTGTCTTTGTTTTCTTGGACATCAACTTTTTGTGTTCATTGTAGAGTTTGTTGATGCTGGAAGTCCACCATGGCAGCTTGATTTTACTTGGGGCTCTGGCTTTGATTTTATGTGGTACAGCCAAATTTATACACTTATGCAAGTGATTGAACAGGGCTTTAATATATGATTCCACGTACTTACCACTTTCAGCTTGGGGTGGGGCTTGGAATGCAGTTATACCTTCACCTAGGGGGTTATAGTTTGTCTTGGTGACATTTTTAGTCTGACTTCACCCTTTTGTGTTCTGGTGTTAGTATCAGTTCGAAAGTGACTGATTTGTGATCAGTTTTAACTAAACAGAAAATTTATGCTAATGTTTAAGTAAAAAAAGAAAAAGAAAATTGATGCTAATACAAAATCTGTTATTCTATCAACTTTTTGAATTTGTAATAGCAATATTTAAAAATTGTCCCTATACCCCATGATTGTTTGGTAATGGGAATCCTTCTTACACTGCAGAAGTATTTATGCCTGTCTTATCATAGGATGTTAGTAGACTAATGGTTCTAGGGTCCTTACAAGCCTAGCCAAATTTTACCTTTATTTCCATGATCAGCACCTAATGCCCATGTCCAAGAGGGACAAAAGTAGAACCCCCAGGGTGAATTTATAGTTACCCATCCAATTGTACAGACTGTGTTTGAAAATGGTGAATGAGTTGTTCTGTTTGACACGAAGTGGGAGTCTGTTCCAAAGGTGTAACCTCTGGGGGAAAAATCTGCCCCTCCAGCGGTGACATCATTTTGGACCTGGTCATTAGCAACATGGGTGACCGGTGTTCCACACCAGAAGTCAACCCCCCCACTGGTTAGATCTGACCATAAACTAATCACTCTGGATATCCACATTCCACCACCACCCCCGGTCAAAGAAACCAATGTGAAAAACTTTTCAAAAGCAAACTTCATGTTACTTAAGACAGAGGTGCGAAGTTTCAAAGCCCCTATGCTAAAGGATAACGCTGTCCAAGCCACAAAATCCTTTGATAATACACTCTATGGGCACCTACAAGAATGCATGGATTGTGCTATCCCAAACAAAACCAAGACTCACTCCTCCAAGAAAAGGAAACCAGTCTGATGAACCCTAAGATCTAGCTGTATGCAACTGGATGTATAAGAGAATTTAAGTACTTTTTATCTGCACTTTTTTCAAATAATACAGTATTTAAATTGATTTAATTGTGTTGCATGAATATTAACTGAATTGGAAGTTTTGACTCTGTTCTTCAGTTAGTGCTTGCTTGAATTTTATTGTCTGTTAGTAATTGCAGGTGTGGGGGTAGCCACATTCTTTGATTTCCTGTCAATGCTTATTTAAGTGGTACAGTTTGAAATATTTTCTGCTTAAAACCTCAGCTTTGGCCGGCTAAGATCTAGCTGTATGCAACTGGATGTATAAGAGAATTTAAGTACCTTTTTATCTGCACTTTTTTCAAATAATACAGTATTTAAATTGATTTAATTGTGTTGCATGAATATTAACGGAATTGGAAGTTTTGACTCTGTTCTTCAGTTAGTGCTTGCTTGAATTTTATTGTCTGTTAGTAATTGCAGGTGCGGGGGTAGTCACATTCTTTGATTTCCTATCAATGCCTATTTAAGTGGTACAGTTTGAAATATTTTCTGCTTAAAAACCTCAGCTTTGGCTGGCTAAGATCTAGCTGTATGCAACTGGACGTATAAGAGAATTTAAGTACCTTTTTATCTGCACTTTTTTCAAATAATACAGTATTTAAATTGATTTAATTGTGTTGCATGAATATTAACTGAATTGGAAGTTTTGACTCTTTTCTTCAGTTAGTGCTTGATTGAATTTTATTGTCTGTTAGTAATTGCAGGTGTGGGGGTAGCCACATTCTTTGATTTCCTGTCAATGCCTATTTAAGTGGTACAGTTTGAAACATTTTCTGCTTAAAAACCTCAGCTTTGGCCGGCTAAGATCTAGCTGTATGCAACTGGACGTATAAGAGAATTTAAGTACCTTTTTATCTGCACTTTTTTCAAATAATACAGTATTTAAATTGATTTAATTGTGTTGCATGACTATTAACTGAATTGGAAGTTTTGACTCTGTTCTTCAGTTAGTTCCCACCCACCCTCCTTGTTTCTGTTTTGGTGTTAATCTTAGTGGCTTTGAAACTGCCCGCCCCTCTTGTAAATTTGTGTTTGGATACTCCTTCTGGGCCCATCTCATTTGCTCACTCAACTAAATGCAGTGAGATCATATTCTGATTTCAAGCACTCCTACTGTGTACAAAGGGAGCATCTGGGAAAGAGAACAAAAAAAAATTAAGCTTGCTTCCTGCCTTCCCTGTTAAGTGGTCTAGACTGTTTGTAGGCTTCTGAGCCCCCAAGCCCTTTTGTGTTGGAGGGAAGCCTTCTAGCTTAGTTTTGTTTCTTATAACTAGTCAGTTTTCTAGTTTCAGCACTCAAATCTGTTTCTTTGAACCCAGCACTTGTTCAGAACTCACTGTAAGCACTACATAAGCTGCAAATTACTACAGCACTCAACTTTCCTCACTTGTCTAGAGGAAAACAGTTGTTAGTACTTAATAAATAAGCACCTATCCAGGCATGTCTAAGGGTCAGCTCCCAATTATTTCTCCTGTCTACCTGATGAATCTGGGCATCTTGGGGCAATGCAGCAATTGCCTCATGTACACAAACAACCCTCTCCTCCTACCACCCAACACTACAACCTATGAGAGATGCACTTATGTAGCCAAACTGGAAGCAAAGCTCTCTTCACCCAAGACTGGACTAGACAGTCAAGAGGAGAAGGTAAACACTTGCACCACACCACATTCATCACATAGTCCCTCAAAACCTACACCACCAAAACACACACATAGAAACACAAAACACACACTTATATTCACAGAGGCTTTCAATAAAATCCTGCACAAGCATCAGGAACATCCAAAGCATAAACACAAGCAAACTCCACCCCCCAACACAACCCAAATGACACATAGCCCACAAACTCAGTGTGCTTCTCAACCACAACCCATAAGGCATAACAACGTACCCAACACTCTAGTCATAGGTGACTCTATAGTCAGGCACACTGATGTTCCACTCACTAGACTAAACAAGGAGAAAGTTACTGTCATTGTCCACGTTGGTGTGAATGACCTGAGACGTATCTCCCTGGACTGCATGAAAGGAGACATGGAGGAGCTCTCCGATCTTGTATCCCAGGCAGGTATGACCCTAACCCTGAGTAGCATCCTGCCATCACCCAGAATGATACCACAGTAGAAGGACAAAATGATTGACTTCAACAATTGGCTAAGCTTCTGGTGTCATTCTAAGGGGATTCAGTATTTGCCTGCCTTGGATGACATGATCGACAGACCACGATGCTTTGCAAGAGATGGCCTGCACCTGTTGCCCTTAGGATTCCGGATATTGGCTAAGGCTCTTGTCACCCCTATTGTGCCATTTTTAGGCAAAGTTCAAATGACAAAGTCACCACCGTAACAGGTACAAGCAAGCAAAATCTGAGGGTAATGCTACTCAATGCTAGAAGTCTAAACCTAAAAATGCACTCACTCGAGGCACTCCTTAAAATGTAGAACATTGACATCTGTGCAGTGACAGAGACCTGGTTCAAAGCTCCAGAGAGCACCCCTGCATTACCAGGCTGCAATTCATACCACACCTTTCGGCCACCTATCCCAGAACGAAGCACTAAAGGCAGAGGCGTGTCCATATTCATTAAGGATATCCACACCTCCAGGCTAGTTGCACAGCATAATGCATCCGAGATTATCCAAATGCAACTAACTCTGGGCAAGACCGCAATCCAAATTGTAGCTTGCTACAGACACCCCACCATGCCCCAGGATTCCCACTCCTCATTTCTTAATACACTGGAACGTATTAGGGTACAACCCAACACCCTAATAATGGGTGATTTCAACTACCCCACCATTAACTGGGAAAACTACTCATGTACCAACTCTTTTGCTTAACGTTTTCTGGAATTCATAAATTCCAATGCCTTGGATCAACTTATTCACACCCCCACTAGGGGCAGCAATATCCTAGACCTGGTCATTACCAACATGGGAAATTGGTGTTCCACACCAGAGGTCAATTCCTCATTGGTCAGATCCGACCACAAGCTAATCAGCCTAGACATCCATATCCCACCCCCAATTAGGGAAACCATCATAAAAAACTTCTCCAAAGCCAACTTCACACTTCTTAAGACAGAAGTGGCAAACTTCACGACACCCATGCAGATGGACAATAGAGGTATGACTGCTGAATCCTATACAAATGCACTTTATAAGCACTTACACGAGTGCATGGATCATGCTATCCCTAAAAGAACCAAGATGTTATCCTCCAAAAAAAGGAAGCCAATCTGGTGGTCCTCTGCCATAAACAAACTTTACAACAGAAGAAAGAAACTGTTGCAAAAAAGAGTAAAATCTCATGACTGGAGGAACTCCCTGGTCAACCTCAGTAAGAAGCTGAGATCCCTCATAAAATCCTTCGAAGCTAGTTACGAAAACAAAATTGCCACTGACTCTAAAGGCAACCACAAAGCATTCTATAGCTATGTCAAGAATCTCAATGGGAACACTCAGATCTGCTCTGAGTTACAGCACAATGGCGCTAAATATACAGAACCAACTGATATTGCCAACATCCTAGCAGATAGGTTCAGTGTTAACTTTACCCCCCTCTCCCCCCTAGAGGGCCCATCTCTATACTGGAAGAATGCAAAGTTCCTATAATCATGGCTGCACAGGTAAAAAACACACTCTCCAAAGCCAAGAACACAGCATCCATGGGACCTGACAATATCCCAGGCTGCATTCTACACGAACTACAGAATGAACTGGCACCCTACCTAAGTACCATGTTCAGACATAGCCTCACCTCAGGCTTTGTACCCACTGAATGGCGCACTGTGATGGTTATCCCACTCCACAAAGGTGGAGCCATGACAGACCCTGGGAACTACCGCCCCATTAGCCTGATGAGCCTGGTCTGCAAGGCCATGGAATGTATCATCCTGGAACTCATAAACAAAGACATTGGTAATCTCCAAACTCTGGACCCTACCCAGTTTGGATTTGTAAAAGGCAGATCATGTCTCCTAAACCTGGTTGACTTCTTTGAAGCAGTCAACAAAGCCATAGACGAGGGTAAAATGGCTCACACAGCTTATCTAGATCTCGCCAAGGCTTTCGACACCATCCCCCACTCTGGAATTATAGATAAGCTCACTAAACTAGGTATAAATCCCTATGTCACAAGATGGGTTGCCAACTGGCTCACGGACAGAACCCACACTGTGAAAGTAGCAGATTCCAAATCTGACTTCAGACCAGTGACAAGTGGAGTACCACATGGTTCAGTCCTGGGTCCTTTCCTGTTTGGTATCTACTTCTCTGAAGTGCAGGCTAACACAGAAGGTCTTTGGCTAACAAAGTTTGCAGATGACTTCAAACTAGGAGCCATAATCGAAACTCCTAACGATGTGGACAAACTACAAAAGGGCCTCACTGAGACAGATACCTGGTGTCCAAGCCATGGCCTGAAGCTCAATGCCAAAAAGTGTTTTGTCATCCCCATTTGGTAAAAACTCTGTACCCATGAACTACCACATAGCTGGTAGTCTACTTAATGCTGAAAATGTGATAAGAGACCTTGGGACACAGGTGGACAGTAGTCTCTCCTTTGATAATCATATCACCACAGTGGTCAGGAAATCCTTCTACATGGCTCATCTCATCACAAAAGGATTCTAATCCAGAAAAAAAGAGGTCGTTGTTCCCCTCTACTCATCACCCATTAGACCCATTATAGAGTACAATGCCCCTTTTGGTATGTACCTCACAAGACATCTACAACAACTGGAAAGACCACAGAAATGCCTCACAAAGAGGATTACTGGGCTCAAACAGATGCCCTATGCAGACCGTCTCAAAAAACTACAGCTTTACTCCATCGCATATCGCCTACTCAGGGGCGATCTCTGCTTAACATACAAAGCTATGTCAAACCCAGAGCTGTTGGACATGCTCCACTTAAAGAAATCCCAATCCCTCCAAGCTACACACTCTAGGGACCTAAACCTTGTCACCACAATAAACAGAACATGCTGGAGGGATAGATTCCTGTCCCAGAGGCTTCCCATACTCTGGAACAGACTACCTATCTATGTCAAACAGAGCTCCTCATTAGCACTCTTCAAGAAAAATCTTGATGATTGGATGGGAAATGGGAAATTCACCCCAGGGATCACTTCTGTGGCTCTGCTCGACAGTGGCACAGGAAAATAATTTTCTTGGGTGGCGAAAGCCAGGGTGCATTTTTTGGCTAGGCTTATATAGGCCCTAGGGCCAATAGCCTAGTACCTACCTATGAACCTCTGAACCTATAAACAAGCTACACAATAGAAGGAGGAAACTAGTACAGAAAAGAGTAAAATCCCAAGAAGGAAAGACATTCCTGATCAGTATCAGCAAGAAACTACATTCCCTCATAAAATCATCCAAGGCTGGCTTCGAAAGAAAAATTGCCATGGACTCCAAAGATAACCACAATGCATTCTTTAGCTATGTCAAGAATCTAACTGGCAATTCTCAGATCTGCTCATAGTTAGTGCAGAATGGCACAAAATACACTGAACTGACCGATATAGCCAACATCCTGGCAGACAGGTTCAGTGCAAACTTCACCCTCCTCTCACCCCCAAAAGGGCCCATAACTGTACCAGAAGAATGTAGTGTCCCTGAAATCACAGACACTCAGGTTAAAACAGCCCTCTCCAAAGCCAAAAATACAACATCAATGGGACTGGATGGTGTCCCAGGCTGCATCCTACATGAGCTCAAAGATGAACTAACCCCTCACCTAAACACACTGTTTAAACTCAGCCTCTCCACAGGCTGCATGCCCACAGAGTGGCACACAGCAACAGTTATTCCACTCCACAAAGGTGGAGCCACAACAGGCCCTGGGAATTATCACCCTATAAGCCTGACTAGCTTGGTCTGCAAAGCTATGGAGTGCATCACCATGGATCTCATTAACAGAGATATTGGAAACCTCCAAACACTGGACCCTACCCAATTCCGCTTTGTTAAGGGCAGATCATACCTCCTAAACCTGGTGGACTTCTTTGACACAGTTACCAAGGCTATAGACGAGGGAAATGTGGTCCACACAGCCTACCTAGACCTCACAAAGGCCTACGACACCATTCCCCACTCAGGTATTATAGACAAGCTCACCAACCTGAACATAAACCCTATGTCACGAGATGGGTTGCCTACTGGCTCACGGACAGAACTCACATGGTAAGAGTTGTGGGAACTAGGTCTGACTCTAAATTGGTTACAAGTGGCATTCACCAGGGCTCAGTCCTAGGACTCCTCCTGTTCGGCATATACTTTTCAGAGGTACAGGCAAGCACAGGAGGACTAAGGCTGACCAGGTTCACAGACAACTGCAAACTAGGGACTATAATTGACTCTCCTGCTGACACAGACATCCTCCAAAAGGGTCTCACTGAGACAGATACCTGGTGTCAAAACCATGGCCTCAAGCTAAATGTCAAAAAGTGCATAGTCATCCCCTTTGGAAAAAACAAAGTGCCCACAAACTACCACATAGGTGGTAGCCACCTAAATACAGAAGACGTAATAAGGGATCTGGGGACCCAAGTAGATAGTAACCTCTCCTTTGATAATCACATTGCCAAAGTGGTTAGAAAATCCTTCTATGTGGCCCACCTAATCACAAAAGGGTTTGCATCCAGATGGAAAGAGGTAATTGGGCCCCTCTTTGCATCACTCATCAGACCCATCATAGAGTACAATGCCCCATTTGGGATGTACCTTACAAGACACCTGAAACAACTGGAAAGACCACAGAAGTAGCTCACCAAGAGGATCACTGGCCTCAAGCAGATGCCCTATGCAGCTCGACTGAAGAAACTCCAGCTGTACTCTTTTGCATACTGCCTACTCAGAGGTGATCTCTGCCTGACATACAAGGCCATGTCCAACCTAGAATTGATGGACATGCTCCACCTAAAGAAAACCATATCCCCTTGAGCCACACGCTCCAGGGATCTAAACCTCACAACAACAATAAATAGGATGTGCTGGAGGGATAGATTCCTGTCCCAGAGACTTCCAATGCTCTGAAAAAAGATTCCAATCAACATTAGGCAGAGCTCCTCGCTAACCCTCTTCAAGAGAAACCTTGATGAGTGGATGGGAAAAAGAAAGAGTACCCCAGGGATCACTTCAATGGCTCTGCCAGACAGAGGCACTGGGAACTAATCTAAGGGGGTGGCGAAAGCTGACACATTCCAGCTAGGCTTATAAATGTCTTCGGGCAGATAGCCTAGTACCTACCTATGAACCTATGAACCTATAAGCAGGTTTTAGTAATGTTACATACCAGGTTAAAGCCCTTAGAGCGAGTAAACTGTCTACCATTTGATGTGCAGATATGCAGCATTTAAAATAAAGCAGGGTCAGAGATTGCCTTATATGCAAGACAGAGATCACCTCTGAGTTGTTTGTATGAAACAGAATAAAGTGACAGTGATTTCAGATAAGCCACAAAGGACAGATGATGAAGCCCTTGAATTTTCCTTGTGAGGAATCTTTGTGGTTTCTCCAATTTCTGCAGGTGCTTGGAAAGGTACATACCAAAAGGGGCATGGTACTCAGTTATTGGCTTGATGAGGGAAGACTACAGTGAGGCTGTAGCTTCTTTTTTCTGGAGGACATGCCCTTAATTAAGAGATGAGCAGTGTATAATGCCCTTCTTACCACTGTGGAGACAAGGTGATCAAAGGTAAGGTTGCAGTCAAACTGTGTGTCCAGGTCTGTCACCACTGAGTGCATACTTAGGGTGTTGCGATTGATGTGGTAGTTAGCAGGAACATTTCTCTTACTGAAAGGGATGATAATACATTTTTTTGAATTGAGTTTAAGGCCATGACTTTGGCACCAATCATTTGTTTGTGTAAGACGCACTTGTAGGAGGTTGACTTCATTTTTAGATTCTATGACCACTCCCAGTTTTCAGTAATCAGCAAACTTTGTCAACCACAGACCTTTAGTCTTTGCTTGTACTTCTGAGAAATACATTCCAAACAGTAGAGGTCCCAGGACTGATCTCTGTGGAATACCACTGGTTACAGATCTGCTGTTGGAGGTATATTCCCCTATTTTGACTATATATGTTCTATCAATGACCCAGTTAGTGACCCTGTGATGACCATGCCTTGGTCCAGCAATCAAGGAGCCTCAATCCTCACCACTAACACCAGGGAGGGCATCTCATATAAGAGGAAAGGCTAGCAAATACACACAGTAAAGTACAATTTCCCTTAAGTGCATGCAGAGATCACAGTCAGTCTGGGGCTGGTTGTTCCTTTGCTCTCCAGATCCCCAATAAGACTCCCGACTGGCACAGCTATAGGGTCCAGATCTCAGCCTAGCTGGCAAGCTAACCTCCAGTACCCTCTCTGTCCCACCAGTGCTTTGTATCCATGCCCAGTTATCTAATTCACCACACACACTTTGAGATAAGTATTTATACAACTTCACAGACACTCCTGGGAAAGGCTGACACAGATTCTCCAGCTATGCCCCTTTACCCAGACTATACAGTAGTAATTTCTGCCACCACTAGCTAATACTTATCAGCTACCCAAAGGTCCTTAAAAGGGTGTCCAATTATTACTGTGCAATATTATTATCCAATTGGTAATGTGACTATTCAGTCTAAGGCTTATTAGAGTGGCTTATTACAATAAACTCTATAAATATGCAATGTACTCTAGAGCTTACTTATCTCTACACAAACCAGGCACAGGTAAAAGGTTTTTAAAATATTTAATAATAAATAATTAAAACACAAGACAATACTACTACACCACAGTGATATCTAAGAGTTCAGAGATCACACAGAAGCTTAAAACAATACAGTAGGAAAGTTCTGATATAACAGAAAAACACTTGTCTAACTTTTTTCTAAGTTCCTAGCTATTACTACAAGAAAACATACTTTTAAGACACTGCTTACATATGACAACAGGCAGAGTGCTGATAAGTGGGGATATCAAGATCAAAATGCTCACAGTCTCTCACTCTACAATAGTTTTTAAACTCACTAACATAACAAACAGCTCTGCTAGGCCCTCCCAAATTACATCATTTTGACACTTAGGTTTTCCCAATATTCACATTACATCATTTTGACACTTATTCTGGAGTTTCCAGGCAAATAAACTGCATTATTTAGCAAGCTAACACCTGCTCAGGAAACTACAATAAAAGACATTTCACATGTACACTCTAGCAATTATTCCTTAAGTTAAAACAATAGAAAGAATGTGTTCAGCCAGCCAACGGCACCACTATTTAGATAATTTTAACTTCAAAGAACATTTGAAATGCTTGGCTTAGTTTTCCTTACAGCAGATGGCAATGTTGCTACAATCTTGAAGTTCACATTTTACAGTGTTTTCTTTCATTTAAGAACACAAGCCTGTATTTTACATTTATATATACAAATGATAAAATTATGTATCAAATTCTATTTGACTAAGCTGGCAGCCTTTGCCCATCTTCCCCCAATCTTCACAGACCCATCAAAGGATATAAGGGTTGATACCTAGCTGGGTGAGTTTGTCAATGATGCCTGAGTGGGGGAGAGTGTCAAAAGCCTTGGTTAAGTCTAGGTGGGCTGTATGCACAGATTTCCCCTCATCCAGGGCCTTGGTTACTTTCTCGAAGAAGTCTACCAGGTTTAACAGGCATGATCTCCCTTTGACATATCCAAACTGAGTAGGGTGTGTTTGGAGATTACTTATATCTTTGTTGATAAAGTCCATGATGATTTACTCCATGACCTTGCAGATAAGGCTAGTCAGGCTAATAAGTTTATAATTCCCGGGGTCAGTGGAAGCACCACCTTTGTGCAAGGACTTAATGTTGGCCGTTTTCCATTCAGCTGGGATGAAGCCAGTGCTTAGACTATGTTTGAAGAAAGTACTCAATGGTGTTGCTAATTCTTGTTGGAGGGCATGTAGGACGTAGCCTGGCATGTCAGTTCCCACAGAAGTTCTGTTTTTGGAGTTAGAGAGGGCATTTACGACCTTCTCTTTAGAGATACAGGGCAGGGGACAAGTGGTAGGGATGTCATGGGCTACATGTAGTAGATGACAGGGGAGTGAAGTTGTGTGGGGGACTGGTGATTGTGTGTTCAATTACTTCTTTAATTTTCATCACAATCAAACCTTAGAGGTATGCAGAAGAGGCCATTATGGCTTCTGATGGAGATGGGGTCACTGTGCTTTTTATTTTTCTCACAGACCTCAGAGGTTTATAAAACGTTATTATACCATGACCCCCCATTAATATTCCAAAACGTGCATGCTGATTGGCCAGCGTGCACGTTGTAAATCGACTTATACTAATGGAAAAAGGTCTGGTCGCCCGGACTTTTTCCATTAGTATAAGTCTCTTTTAAAACACTGTCTCGCTATGTTAAAAGAGTTTAACATAGCGAGACAGCTTTAAAATAAGCAACGGAGATCTCCGTTGCTTTTTTTAAAGCTGTCTCGCTATGTTAAACTCCTTTAACATAGCGACACAGTGTGCAAAAAGCAATGGAGATCTTGCTTTCTCCATTGATTTTTTTTAAACTTGTCTCGCTACGTTAAATGGGTTTAACATAGCAAGACGGCTTTAAAATAAGCAACGGAGATCTCCGTTGCTTATTTTAAAGCTGTCTCGCTATGTTAAACCCATTTAACATAGCAAAACAGCAAAAAGCAACGGAGATCTTGCTTTCTCCTTTGCTTTTGGCCACAGCTCCGATGTACTGCGTAGGCATGCGCAGTACATCAGAACTGCCATGGATACCAGACAGCTGCGGAAGGGCAGCAAAGAGGCATTATACAATGCCATTATTTAAGAAAAGTAATTATTTCTTTTCTTAAATAATGTCATAGATAATAGCAATAACCACTTCTGGTGTGGGTAATGCGGGATTTACCCACGGTTGTCTTTCTTTGGTCCCTCGGGCTTCGCCCTCGGGACCAAACCACGCCAACCGTGGGTAAATCCCGCATTACCCACACCCAGGCGTGGGTTATTGCTATATTATACCATGTGCAGGGGCAGTGTACTGTATATTAGCCCGAAAGTAGAATTCATTAGTGTAGTCATTATTTTTTCCACTTTTGTCACAGTCACACAGCAGGCAAATATAGTGGTGATTGCCTTTGGGAGGGAAGGGGTGAGGAGTGAAAAGGCATGCTATGTATATATATATACGAAAGCAGTCACTTAAAATGCATGACCACGGCCATCTGAACTTCTGCTTTCTTCCCAATCTAACATCAGAGGGATGCACAGCAGTGACTGTATTTTTCTTTAGGGTGGGGGGGGGTAGGGAGGCAGGCAGTATTCCCAGACAGGATTTGTGTGCCCTTGCAACAATTGTATTATTAGTTTATTGTGAGCTACTATTTTGTCAGCTTTAAACATTAACCCTTGGGCACAACTTACATTATTTCTTGAAAGATAAAAATTAAGACTGAATTTTTTTTCTGGCTCATGATTTTTTTCAGGCCACTATTGGATTGAAAGTTTGGGAAAATGTTCTAAAATGCAAGGAAAACTAAAGTTGAACAGCAACACTGAATTTCTTTCCTTAATCATAGTTTCTGTTCAAGCTGTCATTAGAGGATTAGGCTGTATAAAAAGAAAAAACTAATATGCATTTCAGAGCGTATAGAAAATCGTGGATTCTTGAAAAAGCTGAAGAGTAAGGCAAAATGTGAGAAAAGGGAGAAAAAAGTAATGTGCATAATGTGGAGAGCTGGGGGGGGGGCAGATGAGAGTACTGGAGCCCACGGGATGTGTGTGTGTGGGAGGGAGGCAGTAGGCAGTGTTTAGGGCACCATTTCACCTAAGTCCAGCCCCATATATAGAGTTGTTGTAATGTATCATCGCTATAACTAAATACCAGTAACTGTGAATGTCCTTCTGTGACATGGGCCAACATAGTGTGGTACACAGGCTTCTCATAATGTAAGAGCACTGTAACCAGAGTTCAGGCTGTGTATATTACATCTAAAACACTACAGCATTAATGAAAAGGTTGCTTAGGAGAGGTGGTGGTAACAGGGTGATACTTAGAATGGAAGTGTCTAAGGGGTTCCCAACTTGAAATTTGCTTGGGGCCCCCAAAATGCTAACATCAACCCTGTCTCTTTCTTTTTGACTGGAGAATGCAATTGTCTGCAAGTGGTTTTGGCTCAGTTAGGACAAGCAGATTAAACTGGGCAATAGCAAATGTCACAGCAAAAGAAGGCATCTTTGTTGACTGAAAGTAGAAGAGAAAGGAGTGATTACACTTTTTATAATGAATCTGCACAGATGGCACGGAAAAGCATCAAAATATAATTATGAATGGCAAACAGGCAGATGAAAGACTTTTTAGCATGCAAGGTTTACATCATTTCCCATTGCCATCTCATTATTATTTCATTTGCATAAGTTTATTAGTGGCTATCATGCATTACCATAAATAGCCTCTACAAATTCAGCCTTTGCTCCACATAAGTGCAAACAGAGCTGATTACCTTTATGTGTTCAATTAACAATTACGAATTCCACCATAAGACTAACAAGAGATTGCATCTCTTGTTCTGTGTGGAGAGAACAGTTTATTTATTTAATTTCATTTGTTAACTGGGTAGTGTCCAGCTGCAAAGTTCTCACTTTTTAAGTACTTTCAATTGTGCATGGTTTGTAGTACAAACCTTTTCCTGTCTATAGTGTAGTATTTGTCATTAAGTATAACTCAATCCCTACTCCAGTAGTTTGCCTAGTCCATTAAATATTCACTAGAAATACAGTTTATAAAGTATGAAACAAAAATCTTTACAGAACATAAGACAATTCTCCCCAAAAGCATATAAAGTGTTTTCTCCCATTACATGTTTTATTTATAATAGCTTTACTCTCCCTTTCCACTGGCTAGCAGCAAGTCCAAAATTTTAGTTCACCAAGATTCAACAATTTCATCTCCCTTACTCCCAATGTTCATCAGCCAAAATCCAGGTCTCCTCTTCCAGTAAACCAGGATTTTTATTAAGACAAATCCTACACTTCTCCCAGCTGCAGTGCACTGGCTTTCTCCATACAATACATTGATATGGCTTCTCTCATAGGTTCATAGGTTCATAGGTTTATACTAGGCTATCTGCCCTAAGGCATTTATAAGCCTAGCCCAAATTATTGTGGCTTACGCCACCCCTTATATGAAAAAATACTGTGCCCATTAGTTTGTTGTGCCTCTGTCCAGCAGTGACCCAGAGATGATTCCCGGGGTAAACCTACGATCTCCCATCCACAGGTCTAGATTTCTCTTGAACAGAGTCAGCGAGGTGCTCTGCCTCACATGGACCGGGATTTTATTCCACAGCATAGGGAGTCTCTGAGTGATAAATCTATCCCTCCAGCACGTCCTATTTATATCCGTGCTAAGGTTTAAGTCGCTTGCTCTAGTGGTTTTGGTGGATTTGGATTTTTTGAGGTGGAGCATGTCCATTAATTTCGGGTTGGACATGGCCTTGTATGTCAGGCACATGTCACCTCTGAGCAGACGGTATGCGACTGAATAGAGCTGGAGTTTCTTCAATCTGGCAGCATATGACAGATTTTGGAGTCCCTTTATCCTTTTGGTGAGGAACTTTTGGGGTCTCTCCAATTGCTGCAGATGTCGGGTCAGACACTACTTCAGCCTTACTAAATGAACTCCAATGAATTCTGCTCAGCAAACAAACTTTTGTCTTACTCTCATAGCTTCCAGGCCTGATGGTGCTTTCTAAAGTGCCCCATCCCCACACACACACAGAGGCAAGATTGGATAAATGACTGCTTCATAACCAGATACAATTTGATCACATAACCCTTCTCTCAGCTTATGAGGGGACTATGCCTCAGAACATATGGATCTATAAGTAGGGAAAATTCAAAGGTTTGTCACAAAAATAAAATAGTATGGCTACACAATTTAAACCAACAGTTAAGTTAAAAGAGTTCCAACTGGACAAGGGTGTATAGGCTGGTAAGAGGAAGTGTTTGTGTGGCTTGTATGGCATCATTAGACTCCGTTCCTTCTGAAACAATGAGACTGAAACAGATACCCCTTTGGGCTTACACCATGTTTGGTGAAATAATATTACATTGAATATAAAACAGGGGATCAGTTTGACACAGTAGATGCCTAGACTGTGGTGTTAGCTATTACTTCTGGTTAAGCTAAGGTAATCTCAAGTTAATATTAGGGTTGCTAAGTAGCAAAAATATGGACTTATATCATTAGGCTTTGAGAAGACAAGTAGATCACAAACTTGAAATTTAAACCTCTGTACCTGGGTTTCTGATGCTCATAACAATAGCCTAAAGTTATGCATTGACACTGTTACGTTTAAACCGCGTGTATGGATGTAGTAAAGTGATGCAGATGAGGTTGTTTAAATGCAGCTGGCTAACCACAAAGTAGGTTGTCAGCTAAAATATCTTTCAGGAATGTCTGTTTTTCAAGATACATGTAAGGCAGGATTTCAATAGAACGCATGGCCAGAGACTCAGTACCTTATGCACCTGACTGTGTATAGGATACGGTAAATCTGTCCTTATGTATCTTAAGTCACAAAAATGACCTTTTTTAAACTTTAAGGAAATAAACATATGGCCAACAGTTATGTTCTTGTACAATTTTATAATAAATTAGTCTTTCTTTGATCTGATATTGATATATTTGAATATGGTAGACAGACTATAAGGAGAGCAGTATATGTATTTGCATCACTGAAGGAACCAAATTCACCCTATCATGTTTATATACAATTATGTTTTAAGTATCTCAGAAATATATCTGAACATTCTGGGCCTAACTTTGCTTAACTGTTCAACAAATTTTATCTGTAATTTTGTAATAGTGTGGACTGTTTAATTCTCTTTCCTTTTTAATTCATTATTAATCTGTTCCAAAACCTAAGAAGTATCATCTCCTGGTTGTTTGGCACATTTGTTTGGGGTACACAGTATGATATATTATTCTTCCTGCAATTTTGAAACTGATTATGTTGTGTCTTTTGGCTTTTCCCGGTTGGGGGTCGCCACAGCGGAACTCCGGTCCGCTAATGATTGCCAGTAGATTTTTACGTGCCGAGTTGCCAGCTCTGACGCACAACCTTCAACGAAGGTACGATATTGTGCTCATATTAAAAAAATATATGCATATTTTCATTTTTTGTGCTATTCATGATAATTCTTACTCTCACTGGCAATGTTTTTATGTGGGTAGAAAAGAAAAAAGAAATAAGCTATGACAAACATGATCTGTTAAGGAAGTAGGAAAACTAGATAAGTGAGATAGTAGTCTGCTGAAAGAAGCAGGGTTTCTGTATCTATATGGAAGGTGCCAGCAAAAACTGATGATTCTGTGATATAGGACAGAGAAGAGAGTGTATATTAAAATGCTCACACAAGATTGAAATATGCATGCTTTTATACATTTAAGATATTTTAATACACTGAATGTTGAATATAAAAAAAATTCAATGCAACTGCATGTGTGTGTGTGTGTGTGTGTGTGTGTGTGTGTGTGTGTGTGTGTGTGCACGTGTGTGGTTGTGCATGCATGTGTGCGTATCTTTCATTCTTTCATTAGCTAAATAACTTTCTCAGCTTCTGTTTGAATTTTTGAAATACTGCATACTTTCTTATGTAAAGTACATGCACATGCATATATAAATATATATATACTTTGTTTATATACAGATTCTTGATTTCGCTCTCTCTCGCTCTCTTTCTCTATACACATATATATATATATATATATATATATATATATATTTATACACACATATTCTTGAGTACATTCACAGACACAAGAATGCACACATTTAGTTATATTGATCTGTGTGCTGGCAACTCGGCACGTAAAAATCTACTGCCAATCATTAGCGGAGCGGAGTTCTGCTGTGGCGACCCCTAACCGGGAAAAGCCAAAAGACACAACAACATTCTAGTTTAATTTTAATAATATTCATTTTAATTAAAGTGAAACATGTTATTTCCATTTTGATCTGCTTGCTCACCTCATTTTATAGACACAGAATGAAGATTCCAGAATGTGGAAATTCTGGATTCTGATTCTTTACAATGGCAGAATGCATATCCTTGATGACAGTGGCGCCTATGCATTCTACGACTGAGTTCCTGAGCTCACTGACATAGAGAACAGATTTGTGTGATAAAAATGACAATATAAAGAAAATATTTTATTCTAAAATTGAAGAAAAAAATTCTCATAAGAAATGTAACAACATTTGACACATCTAACTTGTTTGTGAGGGTAGGAAAGGAACACATTATCAGGGGAAGCATTAAAAATCACTGCTGTGTTAATCAGTGTAATTTTATTTTAGGCTAATTTTAAGACTCCTCTTGTTGTGTAAAGGTAGCAGCAATACTTGAGATTAATAATCAATTTTGTGAAAGAAAGGTAGTAATTCGATTGTAATAGCAGACTCTGAAAGCCATTGTTCATGTAGTCTGTCCATTCCTCATGTAGTCTGCAACTGGATAAGTTGCAGAACTGAGACTCTAATGAGCACTTGCTATTAACAATAGCCTTATAGATGCACCATGCATTTTTGAATTTATTCACTGTTTTTGATCTTTTTACCCGATGACAAAACATGTATCAGTCATCCATCACACGTCCTGTGAAATAAATTATTTGTCCTATCTTCTCCGAGTCACTCACATTATTTCCTCATACTGTAATTTCATGTTCTGGTGCACCTTTTCCTTTAAATGATGATACCAATACGACCTTACAATGCTGAAAAGTGTCTGCCAGATTTTCTTCTGCCTCTTTTCTCTAGGAATATAAATGTCCCTGTGTTCTTCATTTACTCATTCTGTGACTATTCACTTTATTCATTGCAGAGTCAAAATGTTGCCAGAGGCTATCTTTATACTCAGTGGGCGCAAATCAGTTATTAATGCCAGATTGGATGAAACACAAAAGCACATGCACAAAATCATACAATCATAAAATCAGGAGAGAACAGGCACACCCACTTAAAAAATAAACACTAATAGATGGAGTACTTTGTGGTAACAACACTAACCATTGTGCCACATTACTACATAGTTAACCACTTCTCTCTGTTTGTATGGCTTTAGTTGCATTCCATTTGAATGGACTGATGCTGTTTGGCATGGAATTGCAGTCAGTGACTATAACTTTCTGTTTTACATGTGCATCATGCATTTTGTTTTGTATTGATAACAGTCAATCTGTATAAATAGTTTCCTTTACTTAGAAAGTAAGACTGTTATAGTCGACAGTAATGTGACTCTAAAAGGATGTATGAGTGACTGTGAAAACATGTAGTGATCATGTGAGGAATCTTTACTAGGTGTAACACTAGGTCCTTCTCATTCTGACTACTAATACTATGCAGTTTGTGCTGCTACTAGATGACTGGATTAATTATTAAGCTGCTGACACTGTAGTGAAATATTACAGAGTGCTGCACGCTTGAGCATGACAGCCTTTGGATGAGATGTTAAACTAAGGTTCCATCAGTCTGAGTTGGTGATAGCTCATATGGGTGTAAAAGATCTCCTGACATTTATAAAAAGAACAGGAGAATTTCCCTGATACCCTGAGTAAATGTCCTCTAGTAGTATATTTAAAAAATTTTTTTTGCATGTTCTCATACGTTTTGTTACACAGTATATATTTGCATTTTTGGCATTATTGGATTCACAGTTGAGTTCGGCTTTTGGATCGGAACATTTATTTAATACTCAAGGATGGTTTACACACACTGTATTTTTAAAAACTGATTAGGGATGATTCATTGGGGGGGTATGTCATGTGACGCTGCATTTAGTATTTAATATGGCTAATTACACAACAGATTATTTCAACCTTGAAGAAGCTCGGTAATAACCGAGCGAAAGCGCTTGGTTTATTGTTAATTGCTGTTTGGTGTGATTTGGACTACGTCTAAATAAATGTGCTGTTCTTAACCTATTCACTTTTAACTACATTTTTTGGAGATTCGAGTACTGTGGCCGTGGATTTTGGTGATTCCTGGTTTTGTGCGTATATTTTTTGATATTCAGTATAAATAGTACCACATGTCTCTCCTGAAAAAAGGTCTTAATGGGACTAACTTGACCATCAAAGGATAAATAAGAATAAATTTAATAGTGGAAGATCTGGATTAACAAAAATAACAAGTAGTGTTGATGCCTCAGAGTGGTTTGTTATACAAATTGTTTTTCCCATCTGCAATGCCTTCTTTGCAGAGTTTACATGCATTGTCTTTGTCCGGTGGGCTATTGCATTGAGTTTCATCCCACATTGCAGAGACGTGCAAGCAGATTTTGTCTTTTTTTTTTTTTTTTAATGTTTGACTGGGCAATAACTCATTTTCTGTGGAGGCCCAAGAGAAAAGCTCCATAGTTAATATAAGTATTGTTACATGTGCAGTACATTTTACATTAACAACATGCATTTTTGCAGGAAAATAAAGGGATTATGTATACTAAAATAGTAGAATAAATTTACATGAACTGGATAAGCATCTTAAGAGAAAGAAAGAAAGAGAAACAGTATACACACCTGTTCGATATATTAAAGTAAACAAGCAGAACTGATAATGCTTTCTGGGATGGCAGTTACTGCAGAAACAGATAGCAGTAGATTGATTTAACATTAAGAATGAAAAAGTAGGGTGATGAAATAATAGACAAGACAGTTAAAGACAGTGGGTGGATGGTGACTGGGAATGGAGAAGGCAGTAAGAAACTGACAGTTTGAGAGTTAATGAGATATTTTATAAATTAAGACAAAGTAAGTCAGTTAGAAAGTGGAAAGGTGCTAATGGTTGTTGATTATGAGGTATCTGGAGAGAGAGAAGATTTAGCCGGGTGACTAGAAGGAGCAGAACCAGCTTTGGTTTAAGTGCTGTTTAAACAAGGTTTGAGATCTATTAACCTTATCTGTCTGCTTAAAGTATGCTATGATACATAGTGGGAGTAGAGAGATACTCCTTCAGAGTTGAAGGATTTACTGATAAATAGTAGGAGTTTGCTGGAAAAGCGAAGTTCTAGAGTAGGTTAATAGGATAGAAAATGTTATGCAATGCTGGGCATTTACAGGAAGAATATAGGAGGTTCTAGGCAGTGATTAGCTGTGTGTAGCTAAGCTGGTGTGGGAGTTTGAGCCAATTTAATAGTTTTAGTACAATACAGCAATGTGTTTTATTAGGGAAGTTGGATACAAATTTAGATACTTTGTAGTAGCAATGGACTAGTTTTGTTTTATAGGAAATGGTGACGTGTGTAAGAATGGGGGAAGCATATAATAGTGAAAAAAGGAGGTAGGTTGATGATAAGGTAATCCTAGCAGTACCTCTCAGGTATTAATTGAACCTTTAGTGGGAACCAAGTTTTTGGTGTGTTTTCCTGATGGAATAAAGCATGTGATGATTGGACTTGAGGTTGTCATTATGACTCAGAGTAATTTAATTTGGCTAACAGTTTATATTTCAGAGTTATTACTTGAGGTAATATGAAATGTGTGTTTCTAGTTAACATTGTTTTGGTGTGACTAACATACATTTGTTGTTTTTCTTGGGGGGGGTAAAAAGAAAGGAGTTTTTAAGCCAAGATTCAGTGGCAGTGAAGGAATGTTGTGTGATCTCCTGCTATTTTGTTAGGGTGAGGCAGAGCAGATAAGGGTTGAGTGACTGACATATTGTACAAAAGCAGTAGGCTCCATGGCAGTATAGAGTTTAGTTATGAAACTGTTAAAATGTTAAATAAGAATGGGTAAAGTATAGAAACTTGAGGAGCATGAACAGAGACTGGTAGAAATGGTGAGAGCTTTTGATGCCATTTAACTGCCTACTGGTGATTGGATAGATAGCAGTGAAATCATGAGAGAGAGGAAGAAGTGAGACTTAGAATGGCAAGTTCAGAAAGGAGCTTTTGGTGAGATATGGCATCAAATGCTTTGGATAGTTCAAATAAAATAGAAGCTGTTTTGGCTGACTGTTGGTGAAGTTCAGAAGACCGCCAGCAGTGCTTTGGTTGGGTCTAAACCCATGCTGGTTCTTAAAGAGGAGGTTATGCTTATAAGCTGTGTATGGATACATTTCGCAAGAACTTTTGGAAGAGGGGATAAGATTGCAATGCATCTACTGCTTGTTAGTTCAGTTGATGTGGGTCTATATTAGTTGATCGAACATTTAGTTAATCGAATAACTAAACGTCGATCACTAATAATCGAACACAAAACCATGAATGGCAGTTTCCACTCAGGGAAACAAGTCATTTGTACGTTGCATGGAGTTTGCCCTATCTTCAATGTGGAGTGATGTCGTAGTTGGTATATTTAGTTAGGGGGGATGTATCAGGGGGGGTGTAGGGGTCGAGGCCCCCCACTTTATTTGTGTTTTTTTTTTCCGTTGGGGCAACGGCATTGTTTCCCTGACTGGAAACTGCCATTTGATGTTTTGTGTGTGCAATTATTAGTGATCAATGTTTAGTTATTCGCTTAACTGAATGCTTGATCATCTGATATAGATGCAGATGAGGTATCCCCTCTGGTGAAGGAGTATTATGAAGGATTTCATAACAATGATGGAATAAAATTGCTGAATTTGCCGCTAGGTGTTTGCATGTGTGAATCAGGTGTGGTGTGTGTGTGTGTCCTGTGATCAACTGGAAATCTATTCAGAGCTGGTTATTTAATGACTGGTTGAGTTCCCAGTGACCATATAGTGGATAAATTGTATACTGAAAATGGAAGGATAGACAGATGGATGTCTGTCCTACCAGATTCATGCAAGGTGTTCACTCCCCAAACACATACACAGTTATCTTTCAACACTATCTTATTTACAAATAAAAGCCAGCAAATGTTCAGCAAGTCGATGCAATATCAGTTGTTGTAATCATTCCCACTTGGTGAACCTTCTGCCTTACTAAATACAATATTCCATTTTTTTATTGCAGCTTATGTAATGTTTTACAGTAGAAATCAGCATGTATACAACAAACAGTTCAGAATATGGTTAGATTAACATGATCAGTGACTCCTTAAAACTGCTGAAAATGTTATGTAACTAAACACAGGGATAACAATGCAGAATACAAATATATCTTAAGAAAAGTTATAGACTTTAACAGCTCACCCACTCCTAATGTATTTATTTATATTATGAGCATAAAATACATTACCAGTAGGGGAAGACCTTGTGTGGCTCCTCATCTCATAGTAAAACATTCAGACAATTCACCTTTCACAACAATCTGTAGCTCTGCATTACATTATAATTTCTGAACCCCATTAATGGACACCTATCCCTAACCAGGTCTATATTAGAACATTGAAGTTTCACAACTTCGAATGTTCTAATATCGACCCCTATTCAGTGAACGCTGAAAATAGTGAAGCTGCGGAACACCAAATTTCTTCCTAGGGAAAGAATTCAGTTGGCCGTTCCTGTGGCTTTGCTATGCTCAACACTGTGGTGGAAAGTTATGGGTCGGGATCAGGTAAGTGTGCGATTGTGTGGACCTGAGGGGGTTAGGGCGAGGGGTAGGTGAGTTAGGGTTTGGGTGTGGGTCAGGTAAGTGTGCAGTTGTGTGGATGTGAAGGTTAGGGTGGGGTAGGTGAGTTAGAGTTAGGGTGCGGGTGAGGTGAGTGTGCGATAGTGACGGACCTTAGAGTTAGGGTTTGGGTTAAGGTAAGTGAATAGCTAGTGGTGTGTGTACAGTTTAGTGTATGGTTAGATGTAGGATTTTAGGTGTATGTGTGTGGATTGCTGTTTGTTTGGTGTGTTTGTGTTGTGTGTATGTGTGTCGGAAGACTGAATTTTTTCCCTTGGAAAAATTCACTGTTCTGCATGTTCGATGTTGTCAGCGTTCGCTGAATAGGGGTCGATATTAGAACATTTGACGTTTTAAAAAGTTGATGTTCTAATATAGACCCCCCTAACCCACTCCTGCCATAGCATGAAATAAATATCACCATCCAACAGTATCAATTCCTTTCCTAATATCAATCAGTACTACTCCCCTCTCTGTCCTTGTTGCTTCTCCATATATTAAAGATGACCAAAGTGGACCCATTATTAGCCAAAGTTTGACCATTAACAAAAGCTGCCTACCTCTTTACAACCAGTTTATCCATCACTTCTTCCCACCTACATGCAAAAATCTTTATGTCTGCATTCCTTAAGGATGTAGAGTAAAAGATGAGCATGCTGTCCAAGTCTCCCTTACCCTTAGAAATAAATACTACAGAAGCTTTTCCTACAGATTTTGGGAGAACCCCCCCCCAGCCCTTTGATACAATGTTTGTTATGCTGTATAGATGTCTAGACTTATTCAGTAAGTTAGCAGATAAATCATTAGGCCAATCAAACAGGCCTCCTTTTAAATGCCAAATGGCTGTAACTATTTCTGGAATACCTATTGCTCTTCTTAAGTCCCTTGTCTCTCATTCCACCACCTATGGTCATTTCCAATCTCATATAACCACTGAATTGCCTGAGCTACCTTTCCTTGACCTTTAACAGATCTTCATAGTATCAGTGGAAGGTATCCTTTGCTACCTCAGTGTGTGCACCTATCCTTTTTCTCCATCAGTTTACATGAATGCATCATACTATGTACCTCTCCCAGTGATCCCCATCTTGTAGCCTTCCTACTCAGTTCTTTTTCCATTTGCATCTCTTCCATCTCATTTAACTGTTCCTTCATTGCCAAGATCCTACACAGTTTCCACCTTATCTTCTTTCATCAGTCCCCAATTGTTTCACAAGTCATCATCTTTTGTCCTAAGTCCCTTTCCTTACTTAACTGTTTCATTATTTATTTCCTGCTCCCATGCTGTTTTAATACCCTCCCAGTCCATCCATTCCTCACATCCAAGCAAGTTCAATTCATCTGAGACACAGCCATGACACATCCTACATCGTGCACTATATCTGCAAAATGTCATCTGTTTCTGCTCAAATCCAGGGATTTCGCTTTCATTTCCTTATTCAACAAAGACTAATCCATATACACGTGGCATCATCAGATATAAACCTTTCCCCTGTATATACACCCATCCTTTTATCTACAAAGAACCAGTTGATTCTACTAATCTCATTACTCTCACTCCCCCCAAAAATATATATACTGTTTATGAGAACTGTTCTAGAACCTGTATCTAAATCCATTGGACTTAGTTCCTCCATACTGTTTAAAAGACCTCCCCTACATCCTAGGTGGTTTGGTTATACTTTCTGCAGAATGACTGAAGAAGCTTAGGATTAATCACAACAATGTAGTCCCCTCCAGTCATTACTTTACTTCTTTTCCCACAGAGTTCCTGTATGCCCATAAAAACTAGAAAAAGAACACCTCACCCATGTCATTGCTGATTTCAAACAAATATTTAAGTCTGTCTGCCCAATGCCTTACCTTTCACTATGCGACAAAACCTTCCCCCATCCACCACATAACTGTCCTTTACCAATCCAAACTTGTTCCTGCAAATAATCACCCTCCTTCAAAATCACCACCATTCTTGCCCTTCTTTGTGATGCTTTGACTGACATGACAAGATTGCATAACAGATACAAACTGCTTTCTTAAAAAAGCACATTAAACGTATGATGCTGCAGCTTGAAAGTAACATAAAGCAATCTTTTGGGAAAAAAATGGCATGGACTATAATGCAGAATAACTTTAAAATGGTTTACAGCACAGCAACTGACAACTAATGCAATTATAGTCTATTGAAAAGTTAAATGTGATTGGCTGAAACAATGAAATTAAAATAAAGGAACCAGCAACAGAAATGTTTCACAAACCAGTACCATAATACAAAAGCAATAAGACAAATTTACTTAACAACAACTTTCATTGCATTTTCTATTTTTGGTTGGGCATTTTTGTGTTGGCTTGTACACTTGCAAGTGCATTGCATTGCTTTAGTCACATAGCTGCATCCATGGGGTCATGAGAATGAGTTCATATGTAAATTAACAGACATCAAAGGAAACTACTATACAAATGAAAAAAAAAACTTTTCAGAATGATGTGCGTGTGACAGCAGAATTAAAACAGTTTCCTTTCTAACAGCATATGCACCGCCTTTACTGTACTCAACAGCAGAATGCTCAGATTTATTTTCACCTCAATCATTGTATGTTGTTTCCTTAGATCATAAAGTGTAAAGTACAATGTTTTGTCTTGACTTTGGTAAAATCTTTTCCTTTCCCTCATCTATATCATTTTACATCACATGGAACAGAACCTGAAACATGTATTAAGTGTATAGTGCAAAGAACAGCTGGCCTGTTATGTATTAATTCAGTCCTGCACAGAACAGCATCTAGAGACTGTGTTCATTGTATTATGCATAGAAGAGCTAAGCATCAGAAAGATGCATTGATTCAATCACAAATACACAACCACACCCAACAACATGGAGAAACATTGTCTGGAAAGTTTGATGCTGCTGCATGCTGCCATTAAACAGTGCAGTAAATGCAAAATGCAGCAGGCTGACTCAGGTAAAATGAAATTATTGTCCTATTCCTTATTATTTATAATGTGCATTTTGAGACAGTAATAAATCTATAGCACGCCACATAGCTTACTGCTTAAAGTCTGTTTTATCTTTGTCAAGCACAGAGCACCTTTTCTGAGAAAGTACTACTTTAACATAGCAGACAACAACATTGTCATGTTGATTCACTTTTAATATTGCAGAAATAATTCTTAAAAATATAGACAAGAAATCAAAATGTCATATTTGTCAGTATTTGGCTATTATTTCGCACTACTGGTTCCACAGAATAGCACTTTTGAAACAATCATTGTGATGTTGTCAATTGTTGCTTATGCATGAGCATAACTTTTAAAATGGATTATAGTACATTTAACAGAACCACACAGAATATGCCAAACAATGTTTGCAAACTTGTAAAGTGAAGTGATATATTCATTTTCCTTACATTTGGCAATTAATTCTCATTATCCAGTATCATAGAATAGTGCTTATCACACATTTTCCAAACTGCGGTGGTGGTGCTGCGGTAGCGTTGTCGCCTCACAGTAAGACGTTGTCCTGTTCGATTCTCAGCTAGAGCGTCTTCTGTGTGGAGACATGCATGAATGGGCGTACCATTGTTAAAGGTTGTGCGTCAGGGCTGGCAACTCGGCACGTAAAAATCTACTGCCAATCATTAGCGGACCGGAGTTCCGCTGTGGCGACCCCTAACCGGGAAAAACCGAAAGATACAACACATTTTCCCATCTGTATCTACACAGAAAAATCTATACAGCTTCCAGATGCTAAGGGTTTCCTCAGTATTTTAATAACCACTTGCTAACGGCTCAACAAGCTATATTTTTAATTATTTTAAATGAAGTGAAATATTCCTCTTGTTTACATTTGATTAATGCATTGGAATATCAGGAATTAGAGAACTCTGCTTCTCAAAGAATCAGCACTATAACGTTGCATGAATCTTCCCACTGATTGTTTTTCACAAGTGCATCAACAATTTCATATGAATACTGCCTTCAGATGCTGAGCAGATCTGTGTGCAATGGCCTTTATACAGGATTCACATGGTACGCTGTTCTCTGTGTGGTACATCTACACAGTACAGCTTAGCTTCTGGAAGCTGTATTCATTTGTGTTCAGAGCACCTTGACTGATGTTTTATTGCTTCAGCCATGCATACCAATATACATGTTTTTAATGGTAATCAGTCAAGAGCATATTGTTGTGTGTTGCCTTCCCATTAAATATTACATAAAGAATAATCTCTTTCTTCTTTTGTTTTTTATTTGTATCCAGCAAATTTTATTGAACAACATTTGTAACAACAGAAACAATTTTCTACAAGACCAGTCAATTCAGCATTAATTATGTTAGGAACAAAATGACTTTAGCCCATCTTCTCCATCAACAGGCATAAATAACATTTAACCTTCAATGGTATCAACTCTCACTTGCCCAAAAACTAGTAAACCATCCACTAAATGCCCCATCCCGCCAGAATCATCTCCAACCCTATCACACCACCAAACCACTAAGATCCAGCAACAAAAATCACTTGCAGATCACTAAAGCCAATAACTCTGCTGGTGAAGCACTATTCTCTTGCACCATAGCCAAATTAAGGAACTCCCTCCCACCCACAATTACCTCCGTACCATCATGCACCCACTTCAAAACTTTACTAAAAGCGCCCCTAAAAACATGCTGGCTATGCCCTTGCAACTCCAACTCTAATATCATCCACCCCATCCAACCACTACCTTTCTTTCCACCCCACTAACTACCTTGATTATAGCAAGATCAGATGCTCATAAGCCTACTACTTATTATACAGCAGGAACTCCTTATTGTAACATTTGTTAATGTCTGTTATGTACTTCGCAGATAGAGATTCTAGTTGTCTACTGATGTACTATGTTCTTCATTTGTAACTATGTTTATAATTAATTGCTATATTAATGAAATTGTTAATCGCTATGTAAATCCAATGTAACTACTGTCTGTATATTTTAACTGTGGAGATTTTCTCCCCAGACCTCCGCTGAAAATGGACCTACATCCCAGTCGGACACTCTTGATCAACAAATGTAAATAAATAAATAAAAAAAAATAGAATTCAGTAATTTTCTAGATTAAAAACCTTTATAGGATAAGAGTTTGTTCAAATTAAATTATATAAACAGAAAAGAAAGATCGACCAATGTCATTCAATGAGGTGCAAATCAATGAGTTCTGGTACGGCTAAATAACATTATTCAAATACTTGCCAAAGTCCAAACATAACTGATCACAAGAGGTAGAGATCCCTTTCCCAGTTTTTTAAACATAATGGCGCATGATATAGCACTCAACATCTTATCCCAGTTGAGCACCACTTCTTTCCCATCCTAGGAGTTTTCTTCTATTCCTAACAGCCAAAAACTTGGGTTTCCTATAGCAAGTTTTGATGAGTGAGTTGCCCATGTCACTGCCTCTATAATTTTGTACCAGTATTGCTGAATATTTTTTATATACCAGTCATATTTGAAGAAATATAGAAATGAAGTGAAATCCTCTTGCTTATAGGATGTTACAAAGCATGCAGTCCAGGGGACAATTATTGAGCTTATCCCATATTCCCAATCATCCTAAAACTCTGTCTAGTTAAGTGGCTTACTCAAGATTCCACAGTAGGTAATGAAAGCTGATGGCATCTAACCCTGTACCAAAGGACTGCAGGATAACAAGGCTCGTTCAAGCTCATTGCCTTAGCCCTCTGTGCTGAATTATGTTTCGCTGTAACTTCTCACTACTCATGTATAATTTTCATTTTATTTTTTATACTCATTTATTTATTTAAACTTAATTTTCTTTAGACATTCCCTGGGATTCATGAAGCTTGCGCCAGGCGCAGGTGTAGCGTTGGCGATCTAATACCAAATATGGCCACCGAGTGATTCAGGTACGAGCTGTTTCCATGTGCACTACCTGCGTACGCCAAGCCCGCACAGCTCCCGGTGCATGTATGCTAATTACCCCATGCGCAGCAGCATAGCATGCAAATGAAGATATATAGCGATTCAGGAAGTGGTGCAGGCATAGTGTAAGCATGCAGAAATGTAAACCGAAAAAAATGGTTTACATGTTTCAAACATAAAATTGGAGCCATGACAGCACACCGAACTCATGTATTATACTGTTAATATATGCTAGTGGCTAAATATATAGCCATTGGCATAAAAAAACATGCACAACATATAAAAAAGAACATTTAATGTCATGCCCACACTAACGCAAAGTTAAATCGCAGGGCATCGGTGCGCAAATGGGATTACAATGAAAATATAATTATATGGAATAAAACTGCAATGTAACACATTTCATGAATTCCCCATAATAGTCAATGGCATGCATGCTACACCACACCATGGTGCAAGGGTTGCTAAGGGGCTGTGACAGCGTTCTGCATGGTAACTAGGAATTAGTAGGCAATGCCAAGCAAATGAGAGGAGTAATACTGAATCCCAAAATCCCTGCTGGCATAAGGATGTACCTCACAGTGTAGCGGTACAACACCGAGGTGTGGCCTGGAGATAAAGATGACATCAAGAGAGGGCTGTGCCACCTTAGCTGTAAGCACATTGGAGCAATGCTAATCCGGTTTGCCTGTTGCTAAGCAAAGCTGTAGGATAGGGGTGTGTTGAAGTAGTCATAGCTTTGCTTAGCTGAGAGCACACAAGGTAACCGAATGTGCATGTGAACGTGGATGAAAATGCACTCAAAACCCGGTAAACAGCTGTGCACGGTGCGCACCACAGCTGAAACAGGAAGAATACGGGAAGACAATATGGAAATGCTGCAGCATGGTAATTGGAGTACAAATGAGTAATTAACACCTAGGAACCCACAGTGGGCCATTGACAACAGCTAACAAGGCTGCTAGCAGCTACTTGCAGAACAGGAAAGGGGAGGTGCCGCACTGCAAAGAAAAGAGAACTGTCACAGCAGAACAAAGCAAACTTGCAGTAGATCAGCTACATAACACATTTTGCAACACAATCCTGGGTTGGGAAAGTACAAAACAAGAAAGCCGGCAGCTGGATGCATGCGTGACAATGGGAGGGGAATCGGGTTGAAAAGTGAAGTAAAGGGCAATAGATGAATCACATCAGCCAAGTGAAATTCAACACCAAAGGCCCCACAATAGCAGTACCTGCTGTAAAACCCATAATTAACTCATTACAGCTGAGTGATGCCTACAGGCATTTTTGCAGTTACCTCCTACTGCTCCTCTAGGCATCAAATATTGCCTGTTCATATTTGCAATAATAATTCCAAAACCATGCTACACACAAGGTATCAGAATATTTTATCTTGAAGCATATATGAATGCAAACACAATTGCATTGATGTATGACCTCTGTCAATAAGTATTTGTTAGAACTGTAAGGTGATAACGTCATTTTTTTAAAGGCTGAAGCCACACCCACTGGGAGTTAAAGGTACATACTCAAAAGAGCTCTACTGGAGGGAATGAGTTAAGATACCCTGCAGCTGGAATTGCACATACACACCCAATTTCACCAGCAGAATCCATAGCACAATAGTATAAAGTGTGAATGCACCTCACACACACTTGTGTATTCCCAGACACTCTGCACCATTGGTGTATACAGATGGGGAACTTTTAATATGTACATGTTAGGGCTGCCATAGCTTTGATTCACCAGCATGTGTTGGAGACTGAAGGTGGTGTGGAGGATGATGCTGACAACCATCTCAGGCACCGGAGGAGGAGAAGAGTGTTCAGACCCAGGGTAACCTGCCAGGGGCTTCATGATCTGGAGATAGAAGAGTGTTACAGGGTGGACAGGGACACCATACAGCAACTTGTTGAGCTGTGCTGGCCACACCTTAGAGCCAGAAATGACAGAGGGGAGCCCATCCTAGTGGAGATGAAGGTATGTGTAAGCTTGATAATATGGACACAAAATATGGGGATCTCACAGGCATCAGCATCCAGGGTACTCCACCATTTCCTGGATGCCATGTTACCACATGCCAATGAGCACATATACTTCCCCTGAATGCAGGAGGAGCTGGCCAGCAATATGCATCTCTTCCACCATGTGGCAGACTACATGGAGGTACTAGGTGCAATAGACTGCACGCACATACACATCAAGTCACCACCCGGTGAGCAGGGTAGGTGATACATAAACCGCAAGGGATACCCCTCCATCAACTGCCAGGTCATGTGTAATGCTCAGGGCATTATCATGGATGTGTGTGCTGGCAGGCCTGGAAGCTATCATGACTCCCACATCTGGCATGCCTCACAGCTGTATCAGGTATTTGCCAGGGGGGGCATCCCATATGGCCACCTGGTGGGGGATGCTGGCTATGCACTGGAACCATGGATGATGACTCCCATCAGAAATGCACACACACCCATGCAAGAACACCATAATGAGGCACGCGCACAAACCAGAATCATCATAGAGCATGTGTTTGGGATGCTGAAATCACGGTTCCATTGCTTGGACATATTTGGTGGAGCCTTGCAGTACTCTCCAAGCATGTGTGCCCACATCTTCATAGTATGTGCCATGCTACACAATATGATCCTGCGGAAACAGCTGCAGCAGTGACAGACTGGTGAAAGCCCTCACAGCCCACCACCATTGCCAAGGGCCCCACAGGAACAGAGGAACTCAGACCATGAACACTCTGTGTCAGCCCCTTAGGCAGATAGAGGCATGCCCAGTATGCCCATGCCTTGGCAAAGAGGGAACATATAACACACACACTGACAGTGTAGGCACCTATGGACTGACACCCTTCTCCACCTGCACACACAGTAAATATGGATGGCACAGATACACAACCAACTGTAAATTGTCATGTATAGGTGGTCTACCGTGTGCAACCTACATAGGCAGCCCTCAACTATTGTACACACAACTGCCATTGGCACAAGGTAAGTCAATACCTGAACAGTAAATTAAGATAGCAGCATGTGTTGATACTGTATGTATAGGTTCATAGGTACATAGGTAGGTACTTGGCTAACTGCTTGAGGCCATTCACAAGCCCAGCCAAAATGTGTCTGCTGTTGCCACCCCACTGATTAACTAATTGTCCCTCTGTGGAGCAGAGCCAATTGCAGGATCCCTGGGGTGTATCCATTGTTCCCCACCCACTCTGCAAGGATTCCCTGGAGTGTTAGTGAGGGGCTCCATATAATGTAAGCAGGGATGTAGTTCCAAAGCATGGGGAGTACCTGTGACAGGAATCTGTCACTCCAGCATCTTCCAGTTATGGTTGTAACAAGGTGCAGCTCGTTACAGTGTGTGGCTCACTGTGACATGGATTCCCATAGGTGGAGCATATCCATTAAGCCTGACTTGGGCACGGCTTTGTTGGCCAGCAAATATCATCTCTGTATAAATGAGATGCCACTAACTAATGCAAGAGTTTATGCAGTTTGGAAGCATAGGACACATGTCTGAGGCCATTAATCCTCTTGGTGAGGTACATCCGTGGCCCTTCCAGCTGTTGGATGTGTCTTCTGAGGTACATCCAAAATGGGTTATCATACTCGATGATGGGATTGATGAGTGATGAGTAAAGGGGCACTATAACCTCAGTATGTCTAGATGGGAACCCTTAAGTAATCGGATGGCCTACATAGAAGGATGTCCTAACTACTTCGCAGATATGATTGTCAAAGGAGAGATCACTATCTAATGTAGTCCCCACATACCCATTACGTCATCTGAATTATAGTGTCTGCCACTCATATGTTAATATGTGTGTGTGTAGTTTCCCAAAATGGAATGACCATGCAGTATGTGGCCTTTAGCTGGAGGCCATGACTCTGGCACCCTGTGTTGGTCTACGTGAGGCCCCTTGAATGACATCTGTGACAGCTGGACTGTCAGTTATGGCTCCCAGTTTGCAGTAATCGCCAAACACGGTCTGCTGTAGTCCACCTGTGTTAGCCCATACCTCTGAGAAGTATATGGCAAGCAGTAGGGGTCCCAGGACTGAGTCCTGTGGGACACCAGTTGTGACTGGTCAAGAGATGGACTTGGAGGCTGCTAGGCTTACCATGTGGGTTCTGTGTGTAAGCCTGTTGGCAAACCAACCTGTGTTGTATGGGTGTATGTACTGGCTGGTGAGTTAGAAATAATACCTGAGTGGGGGAATGGTGTCAAAACCCTTGGCAAGGTCCAGGTAGTATGTGTGAACTACCACACCCCACACCTAAAGTCTAGGTGACTGTAAGATGTCAAACAGGTTCAGTAGGCATGATCTGCACTCAATCAAGATGACCTGGGTTGGGTCAAGTGTCTGGAGGTTACCATTGTCTATGTTAATGAGTGCCATGAGGATGCGCTCCATAGCTGTGCAGATCAGGCTACTCAGGCTTATGGGGTGGTAGTTACCATGGTCAGTTGTGTCACCACCTTGGTGGAGAGGAATAGCTGTTGCCATGTGCCATTGAATGGGCATGTAGCCTGTGTAGAGGCTGATGTTGAATTGCTATATTAGACAGGGGTCACTTTGTCTTGTAGTGTCTACAGGATGCAGTCTGGGTCACCATCTGCCTCCATTGATACTCTGTCATGCCATTTGAAAGGGCCATTACCACCTGTATGTCTCTGATGTCTGGGATACTGTATGTTTTGGGTATTGTTGTGGGCCCTGTAGGGGGTGGAGCTTGCACCGAATGTATCATCAAATGTGTTAGTGATATCAGTAGGGTCAGTATATTCAGTTCAATATTGCACCAGCACAGTGCAAATCTGTGTGTTACTACTTAGATCCTTGACATAGGCAAAGAAGCCTTTGTGGTCATCTTCCAAATCCATGCCTATTTATCTCTGGATGTCAGCCTTGGACGATTTCATAGGTTCATAGGTTCATAGGTTCATACTAGGCTATCTGCCCTAGG
Organism: Protopterus annectens; assembly: GCF_019279795.1. Lineage (NCBI taxonomy): Eukaryota > Metazoa > Chordata > Ceratodontiformes > Protopteridae > Protopterus > Protopterus annectens. The sequence continues at coordinate 1,204,592,482 of NC_056733.1, read as the reverse complement.
GCATTTATAAGCCTAGCCAGAATGTGTTTGGCTTTCACCACCCATTTTAAATTTATTTTGCTATGCCCTTTTTCGAGGTTAGTATACTGTGCCTCTATCTAACAGTGACACAGAAGTAATACCCGGGGTAAACCTACAATCTCCCATCCACTCATCAAGATTCCTCTTGAAGAGAGTCAATGAGGGACTCTGCCTAACCTGGACTGGGATTTTATTCCAGAGTGAAGGGAGCCTCTGGGTTATGAATCTGTTCCTCCAGCATGTCCTATTTATTTCAGTGCTGAGGTTCAAGTCTCTGAGCGTAGCTTGATGGGATTTGGATTTTCTGAGGTGCAGCATGTCCATTAATTCCGGGTTGGACATGGCTTTATACGTCAGGCACAGATCTCCTCTGAACAGGCGGTATGCCACTGAGTAGAGCTGGAGTTTCTTTAACCGGGCAGCATATGGCATCTGTTTGAGCCCTTTGATCCTCTTGGTGAGGTACTTTTGGGGTCTTTCCAGTTGCTGCAGGTGTCTGGTAAGGTACATCCCAAAAGGGCATTGTACTCAATTATGGGCCTGATGAGGGATGAGTAAAGAGGCACGATGACCTCCCTGATCTAGATGTGAATCCCTTCATGATTAGGTGGGCTATATAAAATGTTTTTCTAACCACTTTGGCCACGTGGTTGTCAAATGAGAGATTGCTATCAACTTGGGTCCCCAGGTCCCTAATTACTTCTTCTGTACTTAATGGATTTCCACCTATGTGGTAATTTGTGGGCACTTTGTTTTGCCAAAGGGATGACTATACACTTTTGGCATTTAGCTTGAGGCCATGGCTCTGGCACCAGTTGTCTGTTTCTATGAGGCCCTTTTGGAGGATGCTTGTGTCAGCTGGAGAGTCGATTATGGCACCCAGTTTGCAGTCATCTGCGAACTTGATCAGCCACAGTCCTTCCGTGTTGGCCTGTACCTCCGAGAAATATATACCGAACAAGAGAGGTCCCAGGACTGAGCCTTGTGGGACACCACTTGTAACTGGTTTGGAGTCTGACATGGCTCCAGCAATTCTAACCATGTGGGTTCTGTCCTTGAGCCAGTTTGCAATCCATCTAGTGACATAGGGGTTCATATTTAAGCTGGTGAGCTTATCTATAATGCCCGAGTGGGGTATTGTATCGAAGGCTTTGGCGAGGTCCAGGTAGGCTGTGTGGACCACCTTCCCCTCGTCAATGGCCTTGGTGACTGTTTCAAAGAAATCAACCAGGTTTAAGAGGCAGGATCTGCCCTTAACAAAGCCGAACTGGGTAGGATCCAGTGTTTGTAGGTCCTCAATATCTTTATTTATGAGGTCCATGATGATCCTTTCCATAGCTTTGCAGACCAAGCTAGTCAGGCTTATGGGGCGATAGTTTCCAGGATCCGTTGAGGCACCACCTTTATGTAGAGGGACCACTGTTGCTGTACGCCACTCTTTGGGCACATATCCTGTAGTATGGCTGAGATTAAACAGTAGTTTTATGTTTGGGTTTAGCTCTTCTTTGAGTTCATGTAGGACGCAGCCCGGGACACCATCTGGTCCCATTGATGCTGTGTTTTTTGCTTTGGAGAGGGCGGGTCTTACCTGAGCATCTGAGATGTCAGGGGGGCAGCACTCTGCTGGGATAGATATTTGCCCTTTTGGTGGTGGGGGGGGGGAGTTTGCGCTGAACCTGTCAGCTAGGATGTTGGCAATGTCTGTGGGTTCGGTGTATTTTTTATCATTTTGGACTAATTCTGAGCATATCTGGGAATTACCACCCAGGTTCCTAACATAACTAAAGAAAGCCTTGTGATTATCCTTAGTGTCCTGTGCAATTTTTCTCTCGAAGCTGGCCTTAGACAATTTTATGTGTGCCCGTAGTTTTTTGCTAATACTGATCAGTGATGCCTTCCCTTTTTGGGATTTTGCTTTATCATTTAGTAGCTTCCTCCTTCTATTGTATAGTTTGTTTATGGCTGGGGTCCACCAGACAGGACGCCTGCCTTTGGAGGATTGGGTCTTGGTTTTATTTGGGATCGATGATCCATGCATTCCTGAAGGTGTTCATAGAATGCTTATAAAGGATTCTGCGGTCTGGGCTGTATTTTCCACAGGCCCGGGGCTTTGAAGGATTCCACCTCAGTTTTGAGGAGTGTAAAATTTGCTTTAGAGAAGTTTTTCACTGTGGTTTTCTGGGCAGGGGTGGGGTCGGGATGTGAATATCCAGTGAGATTAGTTTATGGTCTGATCTTACCAGTGAGGGATACACTTCTGGTCTGGAGCATAGAGTCCCCATGTTGGTGATGATCAGGTCCAGTATGTTTTCCCTCTTGTGGGAGTGGTAACAAGTTGTTCTATAGCATTTGAGTTTATAAATTCTAGGAACCTTTGGGCTAGGTGTTGGAGCTAGAGTAATGCTCCCAGTCTATGTTTGGGTAGTTGATGTCGCCCAATATAATGGTGTTTGGAGAGACCTTCATATTTTCCAGTGTTCTCAGGAAGGCCGAGTGGGGTTCCTGGGTTTGGGAGGGTGGTCTGTAGCAGGCTATAAACTGGAAGGCAGTTTTACCCACTGTTAGTTGCACATGGATAGTCTCTGATGCTTCGTGCTTTGCCACCAACCTGGAGGTGTGGGTATCTTTGATGAATATCGATACTCCCCCTCCTTTTGTGGTTCGGGTCCAAGTTTTGGGGCGAAAAGCATGGTATGAGGTATAACCTGGTAGTGCTGGGGTGCTCTCGGGAGCCCTGAACCAGGTTTCTGTTACTGCACAGATATCGATGTTCTCCATGCTAAGGAGAGTTTCGAGTGCATCTTGAGGTTTAGACTTTTGGCGTTGAGTAGTATTACTCTTAGTTTCTTATCCCTTGTGATACCTATGGAGGTGGGTTTGTCTTTTGAGCTTTGCCTAAAAAAGGCACTATGGGGTAGCAAGAGCCTTTGCCAATATCCAAAAGCCCAGGGGTGACAGGTGCAAGCCGTCCCTAGCGAAGCATCGTGGCTTGTCGAGCATATCATCCCAAGCTGACAGGCATTGGATCCCCTTTGAATGACACCAGTACTTAAGCCAATTGTTGAAATTGATCATCTTGTCTTCATATTGTGGCATCATTCTTGGTGAGGGTAAGATGCTACTCAAGGTCAGGGTCATACCGGCCTGGGCTACATGCTCAGAGAGCTCCTTTATGTCTCTTTTCATGTAGTCCAGGGAGGTACGTCTCAGGTCATTCACACCAGCATGGACAATGATTGAGTCATATTTGTACTTGCCTTGGAGTGACCTGAGTGCTTGTGTTATGTGGTGGATCCTAGCACCCGACAGGCTGCTCACCGTGACCCTTTCCTTGTTCAGCCTGGTGAGCGGGATGTCAGTGTGCCTGACGACAGAGTCACCTATTACAAGTGTATCAGGTGTGTTGTTTAGTCTTAAGGGCTGTGACTGTTTGGCACACTGGCTTTGTGAGATATGTGTTGCACGTGTTTTGTTTTGGGGTAGCGGCTGCTTGGGTGTCTGCTTTGGAGGTCTCTGCTGCTTCGGCAGATCTTTATTTAGAGCCTCCAGTATGTTTTGTGTGATTATGTGTTTGGTTTGCTGTCGTGGTAGGTCTATGTGAGACTGGAATTGTAGTGAGTATGGTTTCCTTCTCCTCCTGACTGGTTATGCCAGTACTGAGTTGAGAGAGCTTAGCCTCCAGTTTGGCTATATGGTTGCATCTCTCACATGTGGTGGAATTTGTTGGGAGGAGGAGAGGGTTGTCTGTGTACATGAGGCAGTTGTAACATTGCCTCAAGATTCCCAGATTCACCAGCTGGACCGGAGAGGAGATTGACAACTGACCTTTGGACATGCTAGAATAATATTGGGAATTCCTTAATAATTGAAAACCAGGGCCAGTGGGGCGTGAGGGTGTAGTGCTTTTAATTTTTAGTGCTGACTTATATAATTGCTTTAGTGAGCAAGTGCCAGGTAACTTAAGTGCAATGTGTTACAGGTAACTTAAATGCAAAAACGACAAACAGTAACTTTCTTTCAAGTGAAACAAGGAAATAAGTACAGTAAGCAATGCAGATATCACTAGTGAGCCACAGAAGCGCTGAGAAGCCGTGTATTAGGTGGAATTAGCGTTCCAGGGAAATAACAAGCAAACAAACAACAAGCATATAAACAAAGCTAGATTCAGCAGGCCTGGATCTAGTCTATGCTACGGCAAACAAGGTGTACCAATTTCAGTAAGATACAGTTCAAATATTCAGGCACTATAAACCCTTAACCAGAAATTCCCAACTCAGAAGGGCAGAGTCCAGCCTCTTCTCCCACAAGAGTGCAGACCACAAACCTTCTTAATGTAAAATAACTGGCCTGAAGCCCAAGTGCCTAAACCAGAACTAATACACTTTAAGAATAACAGACACTGGGCTCTCAATCAGCAGTTCCCAACTTAGAAGGATGAAAGCTACCTGTCCTGCCACCACAGTGCATGCCACAAACCTTCCTAATGTAAAACAACTGGTCTGAAGCCCAAGTGCTTAATCCAAAAGACTTAGAATGACAGCTAAACTTTAATCAAGTTACTACCAAGCAGTAATAAATACAATTGAATACTTTAGAGAATGCCTACATAAGTGTCTTACTAATACTGGTCACGGATGTCTGCATGTCTTGGGATTTGCTGCTGTTCTGGACTATTGTCCTACTTCTGTTGTATAGCCTGTGTATTGCAGGGGTCCAGCAGACTGGTGTCCTTATGTAGGAGTAGCGAGTCCTGGTTTACCATTGATGGCGTGACCCATACATATTTGTAGGTGCTTATAGAGTGCATTTGTAATTCTGTCTGTATTTTGAGCAGTGTCATCCTTGAGCGTGGGGGCTGTGAACGCTCCCACCTCTGTCATTAGTACTGTGAATTTAGCTGTAGGAAAGATATTCACTGTGTGTTCCTTGGGTGGGGGAGATGGTTGGGAGTCGAAATCATCAGTGAATAGTTCATGGTCAGATCTAAACAGTGACCAGTATACCTCTGCTGTAGTGCACCTGTTGCACATGTCGGTGATTACCACTTCTAGTATGTTTTCACCTCTTGTTCTTCCATCTACCAACTGATACAGGCCATATGAGGTGATAAATCCCAGGAAGTGCTGGGCCTAGAAGGGAATACTTGAGTAAGTTATCCAGTTAAGTGTAGGGTAGCCGACAATGACCAATAACAGGGTGTCTGGTAGGACTGTCATGTTTACCACTGTCTCCAGATAGTTGTAGTGGTGCTCCTGGGTCATGGAGGGTTATCTGTAGCAGCCCACAGTTTGCATTGCAGTTGTGGCTGATGTTAGTTGCACATGAATGATCACAGAGGTATCATGCTGCCCCACTAACTTGTAGGTGTAGGTATCCCTGATGAATATGGATACACCCTGTCCATGTCTGTGCCAGTCCATGTTCAGTGGCTGAAATGTGTGTTATGGGTTGTAGTCTGGTAGTGCCAGTGTGCTCACAGGAGCCTTATACAGGTCCCAGTCACAGAACAGATGTTGGTGTTGTCCATACTGAGGGGTGCTGTGATTGCATGCATGTTGTGAGTACTACCCCTGGTGTTGAGTAGCCTAACCCTCATTGATTCTGCTATTGTGCAGTCCATGGAGGTGAGAGTCTCCTCTGAGACCTGCCTAAAAATGGCACCATGGGAGTGCATGCCCAGCATTCCAAAGCCTTAGGCTGACACATGCAAGTTGGTATGGCATTGTTGCAGGCATGTTTCCCATCTGTGTTTGTGTCTCATCTTTCCTGTAGGTAACCTACTGGTAAGCAATACAAAGCCTGAAACCTATACAAGTCTACTAGCTTCCAAGATAGGCTTTTGGAGTGATTAAGTATCAGTAGTCTGTATGTTCTTGCTGTACTTAGCTGTTGTCTGACTACATGGTGATTTTACACTGTATATTGTGATCAGAAAACTTTGTATAATCACATATGATTTTGGAGATGGCCTGCACTGTAGAGGTTCACAGATAGGTAGTAGGCTATCTTCCCAAGGGCATTTAGAAGCATAGCTACAGTGTGGTGGCTATATCTGCACCATTGATGAAGTAACTGAACCTCTGTCAAGCATAGCCAATGAAGTAATTCCAGGCAGAGTTGCTGGAAGCTGTTGAAGACTGGGGTGCTCTAGGGTGATGGAGGCACATAGAGATCTCAAAAGGGCATGTTAACATGGCAACCCAACAGCATTCAATTTTCCCAACAGGTCTTGCAGCTATAAAACTGGAGTGGCTCCCACACACCCTGGCTGTAAGTTTCTGGGACACATAATCCCAGGGGTGTATATACTGTTGCACAGTCACACATCAAGGTTTCCCCTGAAGTGTGTCAGTGAGGGGCTATGCCAAATGTAGTTAGGATTTTAATGTATAGTCTCTCAATTCATGTCTTATGTCGGTATTTCGTGAAGCTCACTGGGTGTGGGTGGCTCTGCCTGATGTGTAGCCAAGCTTACACATAGGATTCATGGACATAGAAAATAGGCAAAAGGAACGTTAATGTCAATAGTATAATGGCTACAGCATTTGCATAATATCTGTGCATTCGTGGTTCAAATCCCAATAAAGTCAGAGATGTTTTACATGTTACATAGTATACCTTAACCACAGCTTGCATATATAGGTAGTATTCCTCAGAATAATAAACATTTGGAACACACATAAACCCATGTGTGCTGGAGAGTACAGTTAACAGACAATGTAATGTTATGTAAGCACATATTGAGATGTTACGTCACTGAAATGTATATATCCTGAGTAGTTAGCAGAAGTGGCCATATTTGCGTGCACAGGTTGTAGGATGTAAAGTTTGTTTAACTGTGTACAACCGCCGGTATAATGTCACACAAACACCTTTAAACCTGCTTAAATTACCCTTATTCTGTAGTAAAACATGTCAAATACATTGCAGGTGTTGAATCCTGGACCATGCACACCATAGTCATGGGACCTACCACTAAGCCATCTAATCTGTATACATGTTTAGTGGTCATTAGACTACACCTTATACTACAGGCATTTCACAGTACTGACCACAAATGGGACAGTCACTTTGTGTACATATGTACAGTACACTGTAATGTACTGTAATGTGTGACTCAAAATATACAAATCTACATATGTATAAGTGTTACAAATTAATCCTAAGTATATCTATATCTATATATATATATATATATCTATATCTATATATATATATATATATATATATATATATATATACATATATATATATATATATATATATATATATATATATATATATATATGTATATACGCCACGGATGTGTGTACATAGAAATATGTATTATATATATATATATATATATATATATATATATATATATATATATATATATATATATATATATATATAGTAACATCTATATACAGATATATATATATATATATATATATATATACATATATATATATACATATATATATATATATATATATATATATATATATATATATATATATATATATCTATCTGTATATATATATATATATATATATATATATATATATAAACATCTATGAACACACTTTGTGACACAGAAGCATTCCAAATGGATAGAAGTGTACACAAAATACATGCAGCTCTAGTATTATAACTATTAATATTAACCTAATTCCCCATAGAAGCATTGTTTGCTGTGTATGTGGAGATTGGTGTGGGGGAGGACTGCTGGCTAATGGAATATGCATCAAGGAGGGCCTGTATCGGATGTTCAATACGTGAACTGGAGGGGAACACATGGAGTATGGGGACAATGTAAAAAGGACACAAAACAAGAACCATTCTCATCCATAATACACCCTGTCAGGTCACATTGCAACACTGACTTCAACAAACATATGAACATTAACAGGTATCATACATATGTACACCAACTGACTTACACATTTGTTTGCAGTAGTGAGGAACGGCTGTAGTACACTGTATATACTAAACACCATAAAAGTTGTACATATCTCAGATGCCTCAGTGGTAAAGTCAGTGACTGTGGTGTTCATGGTCCTGGTTTCAAGACCTGCAAGGGCTGTTACGTCATTTTGAGGTCTCGAATAAGGGATGTTGAATACAGGGTGATTAAAGCACTTTTAAGCAGTCGTTAGTGGGTTATTGCACTGGTAAGCGGCGCTTAAACATGACTACACAGATAAGCACCACACAGGTTTAACCTTTGCTGAACATCGCACAGATCACGGGCAAAGCCGATCACAACCGCTGAAATGTGCATTAATCAGCTTTGCACTATCAGTGTCTGCTCTGAGAGGTAAAATGACCACTGCCAGGAGTAGAACACGCAACCATGTACACAATATTTACAATAAACTACCACTAAGCTACCTGAGATGTACCAACGGCAGTTGTGTATTCAGACAGGTTAAAACACAAACGTGAGGATTGTGTGGAAATAGGACAAACCGCCATGTACCCAATGAAAGGTGTATGCTATATATATATATATATATATATATATATATATATATATATATATATATATATATATAGACACCAAAAAACAGCACGGATATCACGGACAGGGTATGTTCATTATACAATCACTTTTCGAAGAAAAAAGTTCTTTTAACATATGCGAGTAGTATTAATAAGCACTTGTCGAAAGATAATCAGCATATCATTTAAAACAAACGTTAGAGTGAGTGAAACTGATCACAACCAATGACTCAGTCAGCATAGCATATACAATTCCAATCCATTGCTGTACATAGTAACAGTACTCGAATAATATTAGCTTAAAATCATCCAAAATTTAATCACCACGAACAAGGACAAACTGATAAAAACAATAAAACAACGGATAAGCGCTTTCGGGTCTCCTCAATGACATTGGCAGAAACATCTTTTAAAATGATCATTAACTATGTTGATGCATGGATCTCGGAGGTAGAATATTAAAGAAGGGAGGCTGTAGGGGGTGCAGCCACCAACATGGGGGGTGTAGGGGGGCTTGCTCATCCGTAGTGTAGGATGGTTTGTTTGGATGTGGTGGGTAGCAGTGTGTCTGTGTGTGCGTGTGTTCTGTGTTTGCGTTACTTTCGCGAGTTTGGCTGTTGCGAGTTTGAGTGTTCGGTAATGTGGGGTTTGGGAGTCTGGGCCAGGTACTGTGGGCGTCGGGATTGTGTGCATTCGGGATTCCATAGGTATCCCGCATACAGTGGCTGAAGTGTTCATATATGAGTATAACATGGAAAAGAGATAGTACACATAGAACTAAAGGAATGTTTAAGTGTGGTTCATGTCCATACTGTAAACATATTTTTGTGACCAAGCAAATTTCCATTAACAACAAGATGTACAAAATGAATTATAGATACAATTGTGAGTCTAAGGGTGTTATATATGTGTCTTTGTGCACTTCATGCGATGCATTCTACATTGGCAAAACCGAAAGGAAACTAAAACAACGTATTTACGAACATTGTTATGCTATAAGTAGGAATGATTCTAATAATGCATTGGCCAAAAACATTTTAGACTACCCTGATCATGCTTTTAAATTTGCAGTTTTACAACATAGGAGCATTGACATTAGGGGAGGACCATGGCAAGTCCTTCTGGAAATTGATGAGCTTATATGACAGATTAAGACTAGAGCACAAGTTTTTCTGGGTTTGAATGAGAGCCTTTCTATCAAATGTATGTTGAGATATTTGGCCCTTAAACAATGATGTTAAAGGGTTATACATACACATACATCTCTTGTTTACTTAGACAGATTTCTGAATTTACTGTTTTTGTTAATTTTTACTTATGGCTTTTCTGTCATATTTTTATATTTATATTTATTTATCTGATGTTCATATATTGTTAAGTTTATAGTTTTTAGTAAATAATTTGGTAATTTTGTTGAAATTGTTATGTGTTTATAACATCTATTGGTGTCTGATATATATTCCTTTAAGATTTATATAGTAACTTATGGTTTACTTCATGTTGAGTGGCGAGGCTACTTTAAAGATTTCTTGCTTGTTAAGTAGGCTGACTCATCAGCTTACTTAGCTTAATAGTGTATAAGGAGAACCAAAACTGTTTTACAACTGTTTGTCTGAAGAAGGCAAGTTAATGTGCTTGCCGAAAGTGCTCACATTAAAGGTTTTTTTCTTTCTTTATTTTATTCCGTATTGGTGTGACAGTACTTGTTTATTTTTTGCCGGCTTTTATGGTTTCCTGCTGTGCCTGTTTTTACCAGTTATAACATGGACCATAGCAAACACACATTCCACCACGACCAAACTATATGAACAAAGGATATGGAGACTATATGCCTATACACTATTACAAATAAGTGGTATGGACATGAGCCAAAGAGGGTCAGTCACCAGCACAACTCCAATGACTGCAAATGCCTATGACAGAAATACACAGACAACTTTCATGTAGCAACACTTTATTACATTCCAATGTATTGCCGAAAGGATTCAAGGACTAACATCACCTGCATGCTATACAGGAACCATTTAACAGTGCCTTAATGAATCAGCCTGCAATTACCATAGTATTAGTCCACTAAAGGATAGGTGTTCAAATAGGGAAGGAACCCTCGTACACATATCGAATATGTATAAAAGCAGTTCCTACACACCTGCATTTACTATGTACACCCACCAACATCTCCCCCACACCCAAACCATTTACAATACATACTGTAATAACATTACAAATTATTCACTCACTGTACGGCATCTGTTGAAGCCTTAACATACCTTATCAGAGACACACTAACACGGCTCTATGTGAAATAGTTGCTGTTATACAACGGAACCGCTGCTGATGTTACAGGGTTTCTTTGCACTAATCCCATTTCAGAGGGCTGTATGTACACTAGGAAGTGTTACCAATTACTGATTATCAGCACAGCATGATGCACATTTACACCAAACCAAAGATGTCTGGTGAGCACACTGTAAACCACCTAACATTATATGCATAGCCATACAACCTTGAGCTGCTCAAACATCCTTGCCAGACTGAAACATCTGCAGAAGTATCAGGTACAAACAAACCCTGCATAAGTAGCAATGTTCTGAAATATAACAGCTGTACTCACATGTAGAACAACATCTTCTAGGCATTACACACAATCCACGGGAGTCATGAAGCTAATATATCTCTGTTTGTCTCCATATAACCATTGCAATACATTACAAATAACACATCCAGGCCATCTTCCTCACAAGTAAGGCAAAGGGACAATGCCCAAGTGGATTACTCAGTTATACACCACTGTTGACATGGTATTGGCTAATGGAGTAGCTGCACAGCTGATGTGCATGTAATTAACTACTTTGGAATACCAATTGGTGGTCAGGATAGCACATGTTACTGATATCTAACTATAAAAGGATGGCTTGTCACACATTCAAACCGTCTGTATATACCAGCAGAACATTACAAAGAAGATTGAAACACAAACTGAAAAAGATTGAAATAACAGTCAACTACATCTCAAGTTACTAATAAGGTATGTGGAACACTCAGTATGTCTGTGTATGTAGTACCTATTCTGTAATAATTAAAGTGTACACAATGCATATAGTGGAAACAGTTATCTTGTAGTGATGTATCGTTGAGCATAGTAATGCTTGTAGTATTTATGTGTGTACTGCTGTAGGTCACAAGGCAAACACCTCATACACCACAAGGGATGCTATATAAGGGCTTTGAAACCAATTCCCCTCCAGCCACTGTCAGTGGCAGGGTTGGCCCAACAAGTATGTGCTATAACAGGGGATAGTATATGTTGATATATTGTAACAGTAGGCATATGTATGGGTGTATTACTGAGAATAACATGTCGAAGGTGGGCCTACTGTGCAATTATGATTTGCATTGTGGGATATTGTGCCAATAACTGTGTAATGTACAGTATTGTAGGCAGATATGTATTACATTTTACATAGCATTACTGTTATGTTAGGCAAACATTAGTTATGTCTATTGGCATTTACAATACACAATAACAGGATACATATGACTTGTAGTCATCCGACAGTTTCAGCATGATAGCAAAGTAAAATGGAAGAGCTAGTTAACTATCCATGCACATAAGGCATGTAATAGGTTCATAGGTTCATAGGTAGGTACTAGGCTGTCTGCCCAAGGGCATTTATAAGCCTAGCTAGAGTGTGTTGCCTTCCGCCACCACATTAGGTTAGTTCCCTGTGCCTCTGAACAGCAGAGCCATTAGTTCCCTGTGCCTCTGTCCAGCAGAACCACTGCAGTCATCCCCGGGGTACATTTCTGTCTCCCATCCACCCATCAATGTTTCACTTGAAGAGGGCTAGCGAGGGGCCCTGCCTGATGTATATTATAATCATGCTCCAAAGCTTGGGGAGAATCTGGGTCAGGAATCTATCCCTCCAGCGTGTCCTAGTTATCGTTGTGGTTAGGTTTATAGCCCTAGAGCATGTGGCTCTCAGGGTTTTTGTTTAGCTGGAGCATATCCATCAATACTGGGTTGGACATGGGCCTTGTATGTCAAGCAGAGATCACCTTTGAGTATGCAGTATGCAACCGAGTACAGCTGGAGTTTCTTTAGTTGGGCTGCATAGGTCATCTGTTTGAGGTCAGTAATCCTCTTGCTGAGGTACTTTTGTGGTCTTTCAAGCTGTTGCAGTTGTCTTGTAATGTACATCCCAAATGGGGTGTTGTATTCTTTAATGGGTCTAATAAGTGATGAGTAGAGAGGCGTAATGAACTTCTTTGTTCTGGATGCGAACCCATTTGAGATTAGGAGGGCCATGTAGAAGGATATTCTAACCACCATGGCAATATGGTTATTAATGGAGAGATTGCTCTCTGCTTGGGTTCCCAGATCCCTTATTAATTTTTCTGTATGTAGAGGACTACTACCGATGTGGTAGTCCACGGGTAATTAGTTTTTTTCCAAAGGAGATGACTATGCACTTTTTGGCATTCAGCTTGAGGCCATAATATTGACACCAGGTATCTGTCTCAGTGAGACCCTTCTGGAGGGTGTCTGTATCAGCTGGGAAATCAACTATAGCCCCTAGTTTTCAGTTGTCTGCAAACTTTTTCAGCCAAAGTTCTCCTGTGCTTGCCTGTAACTCAGAGAAGTATATACCGAACATGAGGGGTCCTAGGACTGAGCCCTGGGGGACGCCACTTGTAACTGGTTTACAGTCGGACCTAGGGTCTGCAATTCTCACTGTGTGGGTTTTGTCTATGAGCCAAATTGCAAAGCATCTCGTGATGTAGGGGTTAATGTTCAGGTTGATGGGTATGTCTATAATACCAGAATGGGGAACGGTGTTGAAAGCCTTTGTGAGGTCAAGGTAGGCTGTGTGGACCTCCTTACCTCATCTAATGCCTTGGTAACTGTCTCAAAGAAGTCCACCAGGTTTAGGAGGCATGGTCTTCCCTTAACAAAGCCAAACTGGGTGGGGAAAAAGGTTTGGAGGTACCCAATGTCTCTGTGAATGAGATCCATGATGATGTGCTCCACAGCCTTGCAGACCAGGCTAGTCAGGCTTATAGGGCAATAGTTCCCAGGGTCCGTTGTGGTGCCACCTTTGTGGAGTGTGATAACTGTTGCTGTGCACCACTCTGTGGGTACGTAGCCTGTAGAGAGGCTGTGTTTGAACAGTGTGTTTAGGTGAGGGGTTAGTTCATTTTGGAGGTCTAATAAGACACAGCCTGGAACACCATCTGGTCCCATTGAGGCTGTGTTCTTGGCTTTGGATAGGGCTGTTTTAACCTGTGTGTCAGTGATTGCTCGGGTTGTATATTCTTCTGGTATGGTTATGGGCCCTTTCGGGGGATGAGAGGGGTGTAAAGTTTGCACTGAACCTGTCTGCCAAAATGTTGGCAATATCAGTCGGTTCAGTGTATTGTCTGCCAGTCTGCACCAACTCAGAGCAGATCTGAGAGTATCCACTTAGGTTCTTGACATAGCTAAAGAATGCTTTGTGGTCATCGTTAGAGTCCTTGGAATTATCTCTTTCAAAGCTAGTCTTGGAAGAATTTATGAGGGACCGTAGTGTCTTGCTGATACTGATCAGGGATGTCTTTCCTTCTAGGGATTTCACTCTTATCTGTACTAGTTTCCTCCTTCTATCATAGAGCCTGTTTATGGCAGGGGTCCACCAGACTGGTTTCCTTTTCTTGGAGGAGTGAGTCTTGGTTTGCCTTGGGATAGCACGATCCATGCATTCCTGCAGATGATCATAGAGTGTTTTTGTATAGGTTTCAGCATCTTGGTCAGCATTGTCCATTGTCGTGGGGGCTGTGAACCTTTTAACCTCGATCTTAAGTAATGTGAAGTTTGCTTTGGAAAAGTATTTCACATTGGTTTCCTTGTTTAGGGTTGTGGGTGGAATGTGAATATCCAGAGTGATTAGCTCATGGTCTGATGTCAGGTGTGGAACACTGGTCGCCCATGTTGGTGATGACCAGGCCCAATATGTTGTTCCCTCTCATGGGGGTGTTGACCAGTTGATCCAGGACGTTTGAGTGTATACATTTGTGGAGGCACTGGGCAAGGGAGTTAGCACTTGAGTAGTTCTCCCAGTTAATGTTTGGGTAGTTGAAATCACCCAGTATTAGGGTGTTTGGTAGGACCTTCATATGTCCCAGTGTCTTCAGAAATGCAGATTGTGGGTCCTGGGTCATGGTGAGCAATCTGTAGCAAGCTACAATTTGGAATGCAGTTTTGGCCATTGTTAGTTACATTTGGATGACCTGTGATGCATCGTGCTGTGCCAATAACCTGGAGGTGTGAGTATCCTTGATGACTATGGATACACCCCCACCATTTGTGTTTCAGTCCGGGTTCTTTGGCCGAAAGGTGTGGTATGAGTTATAGCCTGGTAGTGCTGTGGTGCTCTCTGGAGCCTTAAACCAGGTTCCTGTTACTGCACAGATATCGATGTTCTCCATACAGAGGAGTGCCACGAGTGCATGCAATGTGAGGTCTAGACTAATGGCGTTGAGTAGCATTACCCTCAGTTTATGGTTACATGTGCTATATACGGTGGTGGGTTTGTCTTTTGAACCTTGCATAAAGGTCCACATTGCCTAATAACCACCTCTCTAGTATTGTTTGCAAGCAATGACAGCTGTGCATGTGTACATGTTTTGCAAATGTGTACTGACCCTTGCTACAGGGCTGTGCCAAATGGCTATGTGAACCTCCATAGAGTGGATATTGACAATAGAGACACACTGGTTGAACGTTTAGGTTTTTGTAGCCTAATCTCTCATTGGCACACTAACAGCTGCTTGGAAATATGTGGACAGTACTGGTAATGAAACAGGGTGCATATTATCTTTAACTCTAGTGTGACATCTGCTGAAGCAGTGTAAGATGTAGGAAACCACTGCCCATGTGTAATAGCTGCTTCATAGGTGATGGCTTACACTCTCTAATCATATCCTGATCATGTCGATATTGGCAGCAGAGTCTATTCATATTTAACTCTGTGTGGGGAGTGGGTGTCTGTGGCCAACAGAGCTCATGGCTCTGGTGGGTATGTGAGCATATACCCAGACAAGGATACAGCCCTGTTGACACCTGCATCATCTGTACTCAACTATCAGGATGTGATGTGGCCCTCAGAGGGGGACTGCTACTAAAGGTAGCTACCATGTTCCTGTAATAGCTAGTGTTGCCACGTCCATAAACCCAAACATGTACTTGTGAGCATCACTGTCTAAAACATGTGCATAAGCAGTAAGTAAACTAAATACAGTACATGGTACTTGTAGTACTGAATGATCATACAGGCATGTCCACTAGTCAGCTACTGGTGTTTACTAATGTTAGCTTTGTGTGTATGGCCATCCTGGGGGAATGCAATCTCTAAGACATGTACACTGCCAAACCCGCCTAATACAATACCCCACACATTGTCTGGGATGCAGCTACAGGGGTGAGTTTGGAGGCAGTCCGTTCTACACCCATGACTGGACTAGACAGTCAAGAGGTGTAGGTTAACACATGCATCCCATCACCACAACCAACACATACCCTTACCAGAACACAGTAAGGACACACACACATGCCACCAGAATTCACACACATCCACAGAGGCCTCTAAGTTTCTGGCCATGCAAGAGGCCTCCCAAGTTGGAATAGACAGACAACAGGATACAAAGACTGTATGACATAGTTTGCATAATTGTGTCACTCCTCAGAACACGTGGCCAGAAATATGGTCAACAGTACACATTTGTGAATGCAAACTCTAGCACTATGTTACACACCAAGCTATATGAGGGCAAACATACTGTCAACTACCTGTCTGCCATGATTAGCCACATACCCATACACTCAGACCACCTTTTGAACTATACACATGTCTCTGGCATATTCTATGTTGTTGTGCAGGACCTGTGATGCAGTAGCCTTGACTGCATGGAAACACATGTAGGAATCATCAGGTCTTGTAGCCCATGCAGGTATGTCCCAAGTCCTGGGTAGCATTCTGCCTTTGGCCAGAATGATGCAGCAGTACAAGGATAAGGATTGTATTCCCCAATCATGTAATGTACTGGTGTAATTCAAAGAGTATCCAGCATCTCTCTGCCTGGGATAACATGGTTGACAGACCATGATACTTTGCCAGACAGGGCCTGCACCTGTCACCCCTGAGAATCTGGATACTGGCAACAGCCTGTGCTTCACCTATAGTGCCCTCATCATGCCAAGTTCAAGTGAAAGTCCACTGGTGCAACAGGGACAGCCAAGAAATAAACTGTGGGTCTTGATACTCAATGATACAAATCAGGTACTCAATATGGACTCACTTACGGCAATCTGAAACATGGGGAACATATCTGTGCAGTGATAGTTATGGTTCAATGCTCTGGAGAGCACCCCTGCATGACCATGTTATAACACATACCTCACCTCGTGGCCATCACCCTTTATTGGAATACATGGTCCACAAGTGTGTCCAACTTCCTGAGGGATATGTACACCCCCACGCTAGTTGCACTTGCACAACGTAAGATGCATTGTGCTGAGCAACTACCTTTGTGACAAAGTTTAATCCAAAATGCACCTTGTGACAGATCATCCACTATGTCTCAGAATTCCCAACTGTCATTGTGCTGTAATTGGGAATACCAGTTTTGAGACAGGAAACCATAATCATGGCCACTCAGCTATCCCATTATGAACTGGGAAGACTAATCATGTACCAACACCTGTGCTCAATGCATGTTGGATGTCAGCAACAGCAATGACCTGGATCACCATAGTCACACAAACAAGGCTAATAGTACGCCACATGTGGTCAGTCTTCAAAGACAATTTTATGCTCCTTAAGAGCAAAGTGGTGACTGTCATGCCACCCATGCAGATGTACAATGCATGTGCAAATGCTGAGTCCTACACAAATGCACTTTAAGCACTTAAATATGTGCAGTGATTGTGCCATTGAAACAGGAACAGGATTCAACCAAACACAAACATGAAGGCAAACCAGTGGTACTCTGCCTTAAACTGCATCACAGAAGGTAGTAACTGTTGCAAGAGTCAACACACATGAGTGGGTGATGACCCATGGTCAACCTCTGTAAGATGCAGATACACCATATAATGCTACACAAAGCTACTGTGAAACTAATCATCCACATATTATGAGGCCAACCACAGAGGATTCCATAGCTGTGTCATGAAACATAATGGCAAAAACAAGACCTGCTGTGCTTCACAGCATTATGGCATGAGAAGCACTGCACCTACGGAAATAGCACCTGTTCATCCAGATAGGACCTTGGATAACATAAACACACTGTCCTCCCCCAACAGGTGCACATTTATATATCCATGTACACTATAGAGCCCCTGTAACCACAACTATGCAGGTACAAGCTGCACTTAGGCTGCATGGGACCTGTCCACATCCCAGGTTGTATCATACACATATGTCAAAACAATTTGCTCTCCACATAAACATCATGTAAAATCACAGCTTCATGTCAGGCTGTGTACACACTGAATGGTGCACACCAACAGTTATCACAACCCACAAAGGGGGAGACACCACTGATAATGGGAATTGCTGCACTACTACCCTGCTGAGTCTGGTCTGAAAGGCCATGAACCTTGATCAACATATTTGATGTCAGCAGTATAGATGTAGATGACAGTAAGACTGATTTCACACAGCGTATCATAACCTTGCCAGGTCATAGGACATCATCACCCATACTGTGTTCCAGCTACACTCAGTGTACTAGATGTACATTCCTATGTCACAGGAGTGCTTTGCAACTGGACTGCTGGCAGAACCAACACTACAGAAGGTGTCTGAATAATACATGCACATCACACCAGTGCCAGCTACAGTAAGACAGGGTTAATTCATTGTACTCCCCCTCATTGTAGTCTATACCACACAGACTAACACAGAAGGCATCTGCCTATTGAAGTATGTGAATGACTATGACCTAGGAGCAATAGCTGACTCAATGAATGTTGTGATAAACATACAGAAGGGGCTTTGTGGGGAGGTGTGTGACATATGGCCACAATCTGACAGCTACATATTGCATTGTCACCCCTATGTTAATAACCCTGTACCCATGAACTACCACCTATGCAGCGGTCAACTTAATGGACACTGTGTGTTAGGGATGCAGCTGGACAGTTGTCTTTCCTGTGATAGTTACGTCACCACACCTGTCAGGTAGTCATAAGTGGCAACCCTAATCATGACAGGGTGCCATCCATGAATATAGAGATCATTGTACAGCCATACTCAACACGCAAGTGACCCATATCAGATCACATATCTCCTTTAAGGGGTATTGGCCATGTTCAGATGGCCTACACCAGCCTTCCCAATCCCCATCTCCACCATGTAGCATGATGCCTATCCTGAATAAAGCCATGTCCAACCCAGGGATGTTGGACATGCTACACTTACACATCCTGATCTCAAACACATACTTCATGGACATCCACCTTCCTAGTACAAGGATCAACACATGCTGGACAGATCCTTTTCCCGTACACTTTACATACTCCTGCCATACTATGCATCCCTGTCCAGCAAAGCTGCACATTGCCCCTCTTTCAGACATGGTGTGATGACAGCATGGTAAATATATCATTAACCCTGTGGATCAATTATGTGGCACTGCTTGACCTGGCCCCAGAAACCCACCTGTCAGCTGCAGCTAGGCAACTTTTCGTCCTAGGCTCATACATGGCCCAGGGCATATAGCCTACCAGTTGACTTTGACCATACATGCTATAGTTGATATCCAACCCTGCAAATACCATCAGGCTAGCCAGTGTCCCATGTGTATCACATGTGCAATACAGGTAATACATGGTAGGATGTTGAACTGCTGTACAGTGCCGTGTAGATGCATATGGCAAAACACATACATGTAAAATCTTCCATGAGCAAGTCTGCAGGGTCACAGGTCATATCCGTTAAGGCAGTGTAAGTCTTTATATGTGACATATACAGCATCAAGGTCGACTGCATTAATGTGAACACATCCAGGCATGTGCTGATAGGTAAGAACATCAGTACAGGCAAACAGACATGCCAACATCAAGACAGCATCCACATGGAGTATGAGCAATGTCATCAGGTGACACACACATGTATGGTGATAATATCCAATCACCATTGAGTGTCAAATATGTGTGACCCAAACATGTCAGTGGTGTCAGTGTCATGTAGATTTGCAAGGACAACTATTTAATTGTAATAAATATGATACACATGTATATTCAGCTGTACCTCTGTATGTCTCTGTGAGTTACTGTGACCTGTCTTCATCATTATTTCTTCCATGTATGCCGTGTGCAAGGCTGCCACCTTATACCTGCTTGGAGGATGAGGTCTTCGTCCCATACCTACTTGATAATCATCATGTACTGTTCAGCCATGTGCCACAGGATGCACAGCAGCGGGATGCCCTGTGGCAGAAACTTCGCAGGAGGGTTAATGATGTGGGTGGCCAAACCGCACATATCAGCAGGTGCGCAGACACTGTAGAGACCTAATTAGATGGGCAAAACAGCATGTGAATGCAATCACCAGGAAACAAGGTGCAACAGGTGGTGGGCCACCAGCCCGGCCCCCACTAACATGTACCGAGGAGCTATTGGCCAACCTGGGGACCCTGCAGAACAACATCCACAAGCCTTAGCTGATATCGTGGAAGTAGGTGTCTCTCAACCACCGAGCCTGGAGTTGCCTGGTAAGTCACTATTGCACATATAACAACTATATTTCATATAGTTACATGTGTCACTGTACCATATGTAATGTAACATCATATGCAAGGCATGTATACACACATGCCACATACTATAGTATGCTACTCTGTGTATGCACACATGTGCATACTCCATAGTACAGTATATTGTACTGGCGTATGTGATAACATGCAGATTGCACCCTGTAGCTGTCATACAGGCATGGATAATGATCATACTGCTGTGTCACTCCTATTTAGGTACCTCTGGCTTTCCGCTGTGACAGCAGCCCATTGCAGATGAGACTGTTATTATTTATCTGGCATGTTAATGCATAGAACTATCTGCCATGTGGCCATTTATGACATGTACACATAATGTATGGTCCTGTCACAATATACAGGTCGGACCTGCAATGCATCACAATGGCTACCCATGTGTAATAATTGCAAACTATGTGAAACACCGACATGAAACCTCACAAACTGTCATTGCCAGATGTGTGGACAGCTGTGCATATAATGGTGGAGGTGTTGTTCACTGTAGGGACATGTACTACAGATCAGAACTACACATGTGGGGAATACAAACAGTACTACACAGTGAGCTGGAGTATGTCCAGCCCACAGGATTCAGCGGTGTGGATTATACCCCATGCTATGAATGTCACACAATGTTATATGCTATCTGACATGTCCATGACATTTAGTGGGCTGGCTGCAACACTGCCTAACTATCCTGTAAAACATATCCCACATCCCAAACATACCACCCTTTGTCTGCATAACCTGTCGTCAGTAGAGCATATGACATCTATGGGTGTATGTCATATGGGACAACACAGACATGTGAAATAGATGCCGTCACAACCATTTGGCCAACACATGTTCACACATGGCCATGGAGGATGGCCAGAGACATGAAGCAACGCACACAGTCGAAGTGATGTGCATGTGTGTACACCCTGTTGTAAATTGGCTCCACATGATCCAACTATGGCCTTTGTGTAATGGTTATATTGCAGATGTGGAACACTGGACATCTTAAAGGCCTGTGCACATCTTGTGTAGGCAGTATCTACATACATACACAGACAACCACATCAGGCCACAGATACAGCTCATTCCCCTTGCTGGTGTCAGACATCACTGTCATCCTTGCTCCTCATGTGTGTGTGTGTGTGTGTGTGTGTGTGTGTGTGTGTGTGTGTGTGTGTGGTACACAGATGTCATGTGGGACATGGTGTACCGACGAGTTTGCTATGTCTGGCCATAGTTGCCAAGCAGCAGCAATATGGTTGCAGATGTGCAGGGGTGTCATTCATATACCCTTCAGTGACCTGTGTCACACATTCCACATTATGGTTTAGTGTGTATACACCTCAGTGGCATGGGTCACATTCCACAGAATAAATGTATTGTATCTGAACACAGTCATGGCTATGAACTGTGTCTGTAACTCACACTGTATAGCAATAAAGAAGCCACATGATTCCCTGCAATGGTCATGCACATCAGTTAAATGTGCAGTATATCTGTAGGGTGGACAGACAGCACTGCATCAGTGGAAGGTCCATGTTAGTATAACACATCCCTGCATTGGGACACCATTACTCCACTGTATATTTGACAGGACACCATTGTGTTAAACATGTATGCATATTATTGCACATGTCAGCAGATCACATGTCATACTACATGTGATTGTCAAGGTCATATGCCACACATTAGGCAGGTGTACTTTTAACCTGTGCTGGTCTACATGGTGTAACACAGGGATGTATGCTAACTACCACTATAATTGTGCAATGTGCATGCCTTCTGCTATGACACATGCATGCTGTTGTGTGAAACCCAGGGATGTATGATAACTACCACTATTATTGCCTGAGCTGCATGCCATCTGCCATATCTCATGCATGTTGCATGCCTTCTGTCATATCACATGCATGTTGGGTACCATAGGGTGTGTCTGTGTGTGTGTGTGTGTGTGTGTGTGTGTGTGTGTGTGTGTGTGTGTGTGTGTGTGTGTGTGTGTGAGTCTGTGTCTATTGTATAGATTGTAATCTACAGTTCTTGTCTGCCCCTCACAGGTGTTGTTGTAGGTGCGTTCCCTTCCTGTGGTCCGTCTGATGTTAGTGTCCCCACAGACTCTAGCAGTGATGATGAACGCATGATTGAAGCACAGGCAAGGTTGTCAGGGTCTGAATCTGTGCCATTGGTTGCCATTCCACCTATATCCCCCTCATCCTTGCACACAGTTCTCATGTCAACACATACCCCATCACCAGTGGCCATAGAGGAAGGACATTTGGCATGTGGTAGCTTGGAACAGGAAAGTGTTTAGGCTATGGAAGGTGTGCCTGCACACCATGGTGTCAGCCAACTGACTGGTGATGCCCCACACAGGCATGTGGCCTGTGCTGCTCATAGGAAAACCTCTGGCCAACATGCCCCGGCAAGACAGAGCACAACAGCTGGTGTCACCAGACGCATGTTTCAGGCTGTAATGGAGGAACAGGCATGTGCTGAACGGCACAACAGAGAAGGTCAGAGGCTTCAGAGGGCAGCTGTCCATTCTTTAACCAGCAACATCCAGGCAATGGCAAATGCTCGCCATCATCTTACTGAAATTTTGGATAGATGATCGGGTGATATGGTTGGAGTCCTTGACCGTGACATGTCAATCTGCGAGCGTGAGATGTCTGTGCTGGAACATCTGGTAGGAGTGAGGCATCAGGCATGTGGATGTAGGCCAGCTACATCACCTGTTGCAGGTCTACATGAACGTGCTACCTCACATGCCCACTCCCATAGTGGCGGTAGCAGTAGCAGTGCAGCTGGTGCTGTGCTGTCCACACCAGGACACAGCAGGCCACATGCACATGGCCCTGGATGGTCCCAATAGGGACACAGTTCCAGTGGACATGTGTCATCAGACAGTACCCAATCTGCACCTCTGCCTGGTAGTGCCCCTGCAACCCCTAGCAGGCGCAGGTCACTTGACTGTAGCTGGACACCGTGAACTGTAAAACCTGATCTGTACAGTCTGCAGCTGTAAATAATATCCATGTGTAGGCCAGACACATGCCAGTACTGTGTGCATACATACACGCACACACCGGAAACATATGTAGGGCACCGGAACACATACATGCATAACATCCACACATGCAGAAATAAGATCAAAGACCCTAACCCACACACATGATGTCATCCAATGGTGCAGCCTAGGCCTCTGGCAAACATTATCACCCTGTGCATATGATGATGCCGGTGCCGCATCCCTGTCATCCACACCATCGTTGCAGGGGCATGCTCATATGGTCTGATGCACAGGGTGAACAGATTAGGAAGATAATTGTAGATTACAATTGTTGTGTACTGTTGACAGGCAGCAGACATACCATGTAGTACAGATTTAGAATGCATTTTGTACTGCTAACAGTATGTGTCATGTGTAACAACAGTAACTGTGTGTTGGTCTTGATTTTCTGCCTTCCTCCTTCAGGTCTAATTGCATGTGCCGGTGGATATCAGTGTTTGCAGTTAGTGTCCCATATGTAAATGTGGACTACTCACAGGTATGTATGAAAATACCAGCATGCACTTTATAGCTTCCACATCACAGTTAGAAAGTCCCACATTCCAAACATGTCTACTGATCTACTGATCCAAGAGCATGATAGCTGTGTATTACGCTACTGTGGCTAGAGACGTGACATCCATACTGGGTGACATCACAGGTACAGTTACATGGAGTGGGGAGGTAAGAAAGCGGTCTAGCTGATGACAAGAGTAGAGGCCAGTGGAAAGCGTGTTGCCTCATTGGGAAACAGAAATACACGTTCCCATGACAGGATGAGAATACACAAATATACCCACACACTCAGGTATTCACACACATGTATTCAGAGACACAGTAACACACCCACACACTCACGGATTCACCGACACAGTAACACACACACACACACGCACACACACACACACACACACACACACACACACACACACACACACACACACACACACACACACACACCACACAGTTGCTAGTGTTGAGGTGAGGACCCCTGCCTATGTGCAAATCATCATTACAGTACTGTGCACTTACATGATGCAGCACAGAGAATACACATGTACAGGTAGTCAGAATGGCATAAGGTCGAGGACATCAACAGGGATACTAGATTGCATTGCCTGGATAGGGGGAGGGGTCTTATCAGTTCACTATGGTAACATACATCCTCACTCCATGGACCAGACAGCTGTACATACACACACACACACACACACACACACACACACACACACACACACACACACACACACACACACACACTGTGGCATTCACTATTGAACACACCTATGTCACACACATACAGATACCTGACATGTGTGAGATACACACCCCTGCCTATGTCCTGCTTTCTACATTGCAGTCTGTACAGATGTCTACAACAGTGTACAGGAGAGTGAGTAACAATTGAGATGTATTCCCCACAATACATGACATATATGGACACACACACAATCACACATGCCAGTACTGTGAATCAAACACCTACCTATCTCATGATACATATGACAGACTTACAGCAGTATTACATGTGCTACAAAGTGTACTGACACTTCCTTTGGCAACTGTGCTGATATATGCACAATATATGCACACGGGAGGTCTTAACTGTTACAGGTGTCAAGTGATTAACCTTCGTTGTCACTCTGACCGCTGTCTAAGTTGTGTGTGTTCCCCTTCAATTAACAAAACCATAGCTTAGCAGTTACACAGGTTATTGTAGGAATGGTTGTGACACACCTGTGAGCTGTCCTCAACAAACATCCATCTGCAAAGATGCCCCACCACTTAGTTATGTCCACACATCTGTCCATTCCTGAAGTACAGCTTACCATTTTTTCAGCATATCACCATATACAGTTAGCAATGTTAAGGCTGCATTGCAACTGCATGATGTACTAAGACACACGTCACCTGCAAACATCAGCAACTGCACACACATGGTATCTGAATGCACACCACTATATGTACATGTGTGTAGGTCCTACATTCCTGTCATTTGGGCATGTTTGTAGGCATTGCATTTGGTGGATATGTGTAATGACATACATGACACATGGAATGCTGTATGATATGATAGGTGTCATGGGTGACCAGTACAGAGGGAATGTTACCTCTGTTAACATTGATATCACGCCTTATATACTGTTAGCATTCAGCAGCCATGGAGCTACCTTCCATATGCATGTGTGTAATGGCTGTAGCCACCTGTCTGCACAAAGGACAACAACAGCTATGCTATTTACATACATGTATGTGTGTGTGTGGCATGTACATATCCAGGGCAGGTACATGTATGTCATATCCAAACATGAGGGTGTTTACTGGTGTACAGCAACAGTCATCTGTTAAGGCTGTAAATAACCGAGGGACCCTGGTATGTGTACAGCTGACCTGGCTACAAACAGTGGTATCACTGCATTGCATAACACATGATGCAACTGTGTCAGTACATGGGTACTCTGCACTGTTGATGTAGGGCTAGGTACAGTCCACCGGTCAAAGGTCACATGGTGTTGTACTATTATATGTCATACCACATGTATGGATGTGTGTTGGTGGTCCGAGGGCATGGTGGTGTCTGAGGGTTACATCCTAGAATGCAGCTTTGGACACTGTGAACTGCACCTGACTCATCTGTGATGCCTTTTGTGGGAGTACAGGTCAGTACATGTGAGTGGCCTTTATGTAAGTGGGGACACCACCACCTGGAGCAGTCCGTACCTGTGTTATGGCCAGATGTCTGGTTCTGAGGTATATGGTGGTAGTGCTATTGTGCACTACAGAGCCTTCAGCCAGGTGTTCCTCACTGCACAGATGTCAGTATTCCCCATTGTTGGATCAACAGTGAGCAGCTGTGATTACGAATGCTACACATCTAGCACTGGTTAGCATAAGCATATAATGCAGTTGTCCTCTAGGTGTCAGGGTGTTATCCTGTGTTTAGGACATTTGTCTTGGAATGGCACTATATGGGCAAATGCGACCTAGGTATTATCCACACTCCCTTGAATTATGGATGCATGTGATCTGTGACAAAGGCCTGTCTTCTTTCAGTCATGTCATCCTAGAATGACAAACACTGGACAACCTCGTAATTACAGCAGGACATTGGCTCATTGTGTTGGTCAAGCAGTTGCCACTCCTAGCATGACATCACTGTGAGTGGTAGTATTGTGCTTGGTATAGAATGGTACTTCTAAGGTGACGGACAGCAGCAGACGTTGTGTAGATGACCAATGTCAGATATATGTAGTGCAGCGTTCCTGCTAACAATGGCAACTACTAACACCAGAGTCCATTACAATGTGTTCTGTATGTCTAACTGTAATAGCATGGCCACTGTGGCCTTCCGTGTTTAGAATCAGAGTGCATCCCAAACAGCCCTGTGCTACTAAGTGTACGAGCATGCCCAGTATAAACTTGGTTAGTTGGAGACATAGTGCATTCCAAACAGCCCTATGCTACTAAGCATGTGAGCATGCCCACTGACACCTTGTGTTGGTTATGTGCCTCTATGTGTATGGGCATGGCCATTGTAACCCTGTATAGTGATAGTAGTCATCCATTCCACAGAAGGGCATACTCTAGTTCAGGATGGAGTCCTACTTTAAACACACAGGTTCACAGGTATGTACATCTTAACTGCCAGCATCCCTGTTGATGTCTGCATTCCTAGAAGGTCATAATGACAGCCTTGAAATGTGTAGTCATAAGCCTAGCCAAAATGTGTCTGCTGTCGCTACCCCATTGATTAACTAACTGTCCCTCTGTGGAGCAGAGCCAATTGCAGGATC
Source organism: Protopterus annectens (assembly GCF_019279795.1). Classification (NCBI taxonomy): domain Eukaryota; kingdom Metazoa; phylum Chordata; order Ceratodontiformes; family Protopteridae; genus Protopterus; species Protopterus annectens. The sequence goes on along the minus strand of NC_056733.1, from coordinate 1,204,565,341 downwards.
CCTGGGGTGTATCCATTGTTCCCCACCCACTCTGCAAGGATTCCCTGGAGTGTTAGTGAGGGGCTCTATATAATGTAAGCAGGGATGTAGTTCCAAAGCATGGCGAGTACCTGTGACAGGAGTCTGTCACTCCAGCATCTTCCAGTTATGGTTGTGGCAAGGTGTAGCTCATTACAGTGTGTGGCTCACTGTGACATGGATTCCCATAGATGGAGCATATCCATTAAGCCTGACTTGGACACGGTTTTGTTGGCCAGCAAATATCATCTCTGTGTAAACGAGATGCCACTAACTAATGCAAGAGTTTATGCAGTTTGGAAGCATAGGACACATGTCTGAGGCCATTAATCCTCTTGGTGAGGTACGTCCGTGGCCCTTCCAGCTGTTGGATGTGTCTTCTGAGGTACATCCCAAATGGGTTATCATACTCGATGATGGGATTGATGAGTGATGAGTAAAGGGGCACTACAACCTTAGTATGTCTAGATGGGAACCCTTAAGTAATCGGATGGCCTACATAGAAGGATGTCCTAACTGCTTCGCAGATATGATTGTCAAAGGAGAGATCACTATCTAATGTAGTCCCCACATACCCATTACGTCATCTGAATTATAGTGTCTGCCACTCATATGTTAATATGTGTGTGTGTAATTTCCCAAAATGGAATGACCATGCAGTATGTGGCCTTTAGCTGAAGGCCATGACTCTGACACCCTGTGTTAGTCTATGTGAGGCCCCTTGAAGGACATCTGTGACAGCTGGACTGTCAGTTATGGCTCCCAGTTTGCAGTAATCGCCAAACACGGTCTGCTGTAGTCCACCTGTGTTAGCCCGTACCTCTGAGAAGTATATGGCAAACAGTAGGGGTCCCAGGACTGAGTCCTGTAGGACACAAGTTGTGACTGGTTAAGAGTTGGACTTGGAGGCTGCTATGCTTACCATGTGGGTTCTGTGTGTAAGCCTGTTGGCAAACCAACCTGTGATGTATGAGTGTATGTACTGGCTGGTGAGTTTAGAAATAATACCTGAGTGGGGGAATGGTGTCAAAACCCTTGGCGAGGTCCAGGTAGTATGTGTGAACTACCACACCCCACACCTAGAGTCTAGGTGACTGTAAGATGTCAAACAGGTTCAGTAGGCATGATCTGCACTCAATCAAGCTGACCTGGGTTGAGTCAAGTGTCTGGAGGTTACCATTGTCTATGTTAATGAGTGCCATGAGGATGTGCTCCATAGCTGTGCAGATCAGGCTACTCAGGCTTATGGGGTGGTAGTTGCCATGGTCAGTTGTGTCACCACCTTGGTGGAGTGGAATAGCTGTTGCCATGTGCCATTTAATGGGCATGTAGCCTGTGTAGAGGCTGATGTTGAATTGCTATATTAGGCGGGGGTCACTTTGTCTTGTAGCGTCTGCAGGATGCAGTCTGGGACACCATCTGCCTCCATTGACGCTCTGTCATGCCATTTGAAAGGGCCATTACCACCTGTATGTCTCTGATGTCTGGGATACTGTACGTTTTGGGTATTGTTGTGGGCCCTGTAGGGGGTGGAGCTTGCACCGAATGTATCATCAAATGTGTTGGTGATATCAGTAGGGTCAGTATATTCAGTGCAATATTGCACCAGCACAGTGCAAATCTGTGTGTTGCTGCTTAGATCCTTGACATAGCCAAAGAAGCCTTTGTGGTTATCTTTCAAATCCATGCCTATTTATCTGTGGATGTCAGCCTTGGATGATTTCATGAGTAACATAAGTGTCTTACTAATACTGGTCATGGATGTCTGCATGTCTTGGAATTTGCTGTTGTTCTGGACTATTGTCCTACTTCTGTTGTATAGCCTGTATATTGCAGGGGTCCAGCACACTGGTGTCCTTATGTAGGAGTAGCAAGTCCTGGTTTACCATTGATGGCATGACCCATACATATTTGTAGGTGCTTATAGAGTGCATTTGTAATTCTGTCTGTATCTTGAGCAGTGTCATCCTTGAGCGTGGGGGCTGTGAACCCTCCCACCTCTGTCATCAGTACTGTGAATTTAGCTGTAGGAAAGGTATTCACTGTGTGTTCCTTGGGTGGGGGAGATGGTTGGGAGTCGAAATCATCAGTGAATAGTTCATGGTCAGATCTAAACAGTGACCAGTTTACCTTTGCTGTAGTGCACCTGTTGCACATGTCGGTGATTACCACTTCTAGTATGTTTTCACCTCTTGTTCGTCCATCTACCAACTGATACAGGCCATATGAGGTGATAAATCCCAGGAAGTGCTGGGCCAAGAAGTGAATAATCGAGTAAGTTATCCAGTTAAGTGTAGGGTAGCCGACATTGACCAATAACAGGGTATCTGGTAGGACTGTCATGTTTACCACTGTCTCCAGATAGTGCTCCTGGGTCATGGAGGGTTATCTGTAGCAACCCACAGTTTGCATTGCAGTCGTGGCTGATGTTAGCTGCACATGGATGATCACAGAGGTATCATGCTGCCCCACTAACTTGGAGGTGTAGGTATCCCCGATGAATATGGATACACCCCGTCCATGTCTGTGCCAGTCCATGTTCAGTGGCTGAAATGTGTGTTATGGGTTGCAGTCTGGTAGTGCCAGTGTGCTCACAGGAGCCTTATACAGGTCCCAGTCACAGAGCAGATGTTGGTGTTGTCCATACTGAGGGGTGCTGTGATTGCGTGCATGTTGTGAGTACTACCCCTGGTGTTGAGTAGCCTAACCCTCATTGATTCTGCTATTGTGCAGTTCATGGAGGTGAGAGTCTCCTCTGAGACCTGCCTAAAAATGGCACAATGGGGGTGCATGCCCAGCATTCCAAAGCCTTAGGCTGACACATGCAAGTTGGTATGGCATTGTTGCAGGCATGTTTCCCATCTGTGTTTGTGTCCCATCTTTCCTGTAGGTAACCTACTAGTAAGCAATACAAAGTCTGAAACCTGTACAAGTCTACTAGCTTCCAAGATAGGCTTTTGGAGTGATTAAGTATCAGTAGTCTGTATGCTATTGCTGTACTTAACTGTTGTCTGACTACATGGTGATTTTACACTGTATATTGTGATCACAAAACTCTGTATAATCACATATGATGTTGGAGATGGCCTGCACTGTAGAGGTTCACAGATAGGTAGTAGGCTATCTGCCCAAGGGCATTTAGAAGCATAGCTACAGTGTGGTGGCTTTATCTGCACCATTGATGAAGTAACTGAGCCTCTGTCAAGCATAGCCAATGAAGTAATTCCAGGCAGAGTTGCTGGAAGCTGTTGAAGACTGGGGTGCTGCAGGGTGATGAGGGCACATAGAGATCTCAAAAGGGCATGTTAACATGACAATCCAACAGCATTCAATTTCCCCAACAGGTCTTGCAGCTATAAAACTGGAGTGGCTCCCACACACCCTGGCTGTAAGTTTCTGGGACACATAATCCCAGGGGTGTATATACTGTTGCCCAGTCACACATCAAGGTTTCCCCTGAAGTGTGTCAGTGAGGGGCTATGCCAAATGTAGTTAGGATTTTAATGTATAGTCTCTCAATTCATGTCTTATATCGGTATTTTGTGAAGCTCACTGGGTGTGGGTAGCTCTGCCTGTTGTGTAGCCAAGCTTACACATAGGATTCATGGACATAGGAAAAAGGCAGAAGGAACGTTAATGTCAATAGTATAATGGCTACAGCATTTGCATAATATCTGTGCATTCGTGGTTCAAATCCCAATAAAGTCAGAGATGTTTTACATGTTACATAGTATACCTTAACCAACAGCTTGCATATACAGGTAGTATTCCTCAGAATAATAAACATTTGGAACACACATAAACCCATGTGTGCTGGAGAGTACAGTTAACAGACAATGTAATGTTATGTAAGCACATAGTGAGATGTTACGTCACTGAAATGTAAATATCCTGAGTAGTTAGCAGAAGTGGCCATATTTGCGTGCACAGGTTGTAGGATGTAAAGTTTGTTTAACTGTGTACAACCGCCGGTATAATGTCACACAAACACCTTTAAACCTGCTTATAACTGCTTAAATTAGCCTTATTCTGTTGTAAAACATGCAAATACATTGCAGGTGTTGAATCCTGGACCATGCACACTATTGACAATGACATTGGCAGAAACATCTTTTAAAATGATCATTAACTATGTTGATGCATGGATCTGATGAAGGGTCATTGAGGAGACCCGAAAGCGCTTATCAGTTGTTTAATTGTTTTTATCAGTTTGTCCTTGTTCGTGGTGATTAAATTTTGGATGATTTTAAGCTACTAGAATTTGAGTACTCTTACTATGTACAGCAATGGATGGGAATTGTATATGCTATGCTGACTGAGCCGTTGGTTGTGATAAGTTTCACTCACTCTAACGTTCGTTTTAAATGATATGCTGAGTATCTTTCGACAAGTACTTATTAATACTACTCGCATATGTTAAAAGAACTTTTTTCTTTGAAAAGCGGTTGTGTAATGAACATACCCTGGCTGTGATATTGGTGCTGTTTTTTGGTGTCTACATTACTTATTTTTTCTACAGCACACTCCTACTTGGTTCTGGTTCTGTTGCACTTGGATTTATATATATATATATATATATATATATATATATATATATATATATATATATATATATATATATATATATATATATCATATATAGAGAGAGAGAGAGGGAGAGAGAGATATATGTCAATATATATGGATATACATATATATGTAGATATATAGATAGGTTAACAACATCTACACAACCATGGATGTACATACAAACGGAATACCTACCAAATACCGAATGCTTGACATACCGACACACGTAATCCCGAGGCTTAAAGACCAAAAGACCACAGTATCGAGACACCAGAAGCGTGAATTTTAAAATCCTGATGTTAAGGAACTTTGAGTTAGTGCTTCTGGTGTTGCGGTTCAGGTAGGTTACTGTGTGTAAGTGTGTTTTTGATGGCTTTAGTGTGTGTAAGTGTGTGTTCTGAATGTGTTGTGTGTTTGCGGGGGACTGTAATGTATGGGTGTGGGTTTGCCTTGTGTGTCTGTTTGTAAGATCTCGGAGGTAGAATATTAAAGAAGGGAGGGTGTGGGGGATGCAGCCACCCACATGGGGGGTGTAGGGGGGCTTGCCCTCCCTGCTCATCTGTAGTGTAGGATGGTTTGTTTGGATGTGGTGGGTAGCAGTGTGTCTGTGTGTGCATGTGTGTGTTCTGTGTTTGCGTTACTTTCGCGAGTTTGACTGTCGCGAGTTTGAGTGTTCAGTAATGTGGGGTTTGGGAGTCTGGGCCCGGTACTGTGGGTGTCGGGATTGTGTGCGTTCGGGATTCCATAGGTATCCCGTATACAGCGGCTGAATTGTTCATATATGAGCATAACATGGACCATAGCAAACACACATTCTGCCACGACCAAACTATATGAACAAAGGATATGGAGACTATATGCCTATACACTATTACAAATAAGTGCTATGGACATGAGCCAAAGAGGGTCAGTCACCAGCACAACTTCAATGACTGCAAATGCCTATGACAGAAATACACAGACAACTTTCATGTAGCAACACTTTATTACATTCCAATGTATTGCCGAAAGGATTCAAGGACTAACATCACCTGCATGCTATACAGGAACCATTTAACAGTGCCTTAATGAATCAGCCTGCAATTACCATAGTATTAGTCCACTAAAGGATAGGTGTTCAAATAGGGAAGAAACCCTCGCACACATATCGAATATGTATAAAAGCAGTTCCTACACACCTGCATTTGCTATGTACACCCACCAACATCTCCCCCACACCCAAACCATTTACAAGACATACTGAAATAACATTACAAATTATTCACTCACTGTACGACATCTGTTGAAGCCTTAACATACCTTATCAGAGACAAACTAACACGGCTCTATGTGAAATAGTTGCTGTTATACAATGGAACAGCTGCTGATGTTACAGGGTTTCTTTGCACTAATCCCATTTCAGAGGGTTGTATGTACACTAGGAAGTGTTACCAATTACTGATTATCAGCACAGCACGATACACATTTACACCAAACCAAAGATGTCTGGTGAGCACACTGTAAACCACCTAACATTATATGCATAGCCATACAGCCTTGAGCTGCTCAAACATCCTTGCTAGACTGAAACATCTGCAGAAGTATCAGGTACAAACAAACCCTGCATAAGTAGCAATGTTCTGAAATATAACAGCTGTACTCACATGTAGAACATCTTCTAGGCATTACACACAATCCACGGGAGTCATGAAGCTAATATATCTCTGTTTGTCTCCATATAGCCATTGCAATACATCACAAACAACACATCCAGGCCATCTTCCTCACAAGTAAGGCAAAGGGACAATGCCCAAGTGGATTACTCAGTTATACACCACTGTTGACATGGTATTGGCTAATGGAGTAGCTGCACAGCTGATGTGCATGTTATTAACTACTTTGGAATACCAATTGGTGGTCAGGATAGCACATGTTACTCATATCTAACTATAAAAGGATGGCTTGTCACACATTCAAACCATCTGTATATACCAGCAGAACATTACAAAGAAGATTGAAACACAAACTGAAAAAGATTGAAATAACAGTCAACTACACCTTAAGTTACTAATAAGGTATGTGGAATACGCAGTATGTCTGTGTATGTAGTACCTATTCTGTAATAATTAAAGTGTACACAATGTATATAGTGGAAACAGTTATCTTGTAGTGATGTATTGTTGAGCATAGTAATGCTTGTAGTATTTATGTGTGTACTGCTGTAGTTCACAAGGCAAACACCTCATACACCACAAGTAATGCTATATAAGGGCTTTGAAACCAATTCCTCTCCAGCCACTGTCAGTCGCAGGGTTGGCCCAACAAGTATGTGCTATAACAGGGGATAGTGTATGTTGATATATTGTAACAGTAGGCATATGTATGGGTGTATTACTGAGAATAACATGTCGAAGGTGGGCCTACTGTGCAATTATGATTTGCATTGTGGGATATTGTGCCAATAACTGTGTAATGTACAGTATTGTAGGCAGATATGTATTACATTTTGCATAGCATTACTGTTATGTTAGGCAAACATTAGTTATGTCTATTGGCATTTACAATACACAATAACAGGATACATATGACTTGTAGTCATCCGACAGTTTATCAGCATGATAGCAAAGTAAAATGGAAGAGCTAGTTAACTATCCATGCACACAAGGCATGTAATAGGTTCATAGGTAGGTACTAGGCTGTCTGTTCAAGGGCATTTATAAGGCTAGCTAGAGTGTGTTGGCTTCTGCCACCCCATTAGGTTAGTTCCCTGTGCCTCTGAACAGCAGAGCCATTAGTTCCCTGTGCCTCTGTCCAGCAGAGCCACTGCAGTGATCCCCGGGGTACATTTCTGTCTCCCATCCACCCGTCAAGGTTTCTCTTGAAGAGGGCTAGTGAGGGGCCCTGCCTGATGTACATTGGAATCATGCTCCAAAGCTTGGGGAGTCTCTGGGTCAGTAATATATCCCTCCAGTATGTCCTAGTTATTGTTGTGGTTAGGTTTATAGCCCTAAAGCATGTGGCTCTCAGGGTGTTTGTTTAGGTGGAGCATATCCATCAATACTGGGTTGGACATGGGCCTTGTATGTCAAGCAGAGATCACCTTTGAGTACGCAGTATGCAACCGAGTACAGCTGGAGTTTCTTTAGTTGGGCTGCATAGGTCATCTGTTTGAGGTCAGTAATCCTCTTGCTGTGGTACGTTTGTGGTCTTTCAAGCTGTTGCAGTTGTCTTGTAATGTACATCCCAAATGGGGTGTTGTATTCATTAATGGGTCTAATAAGTGATGAGTAGAGAGGCATAATGAACGTCTTTGTTCTGCATGCAAACCCATTTGAGATTAGGAGGGCTATGTAGAAGGATATTCTAACCACCATGGCAATATGGTTATCAAAGGAGAGATTGCTATCCGCTTGGGTTCCCAGATCTCTTATTACTTTTTCTGTATGTAGATGACTACTACCTATGTGGTATTCCGCGGGTAATTCATTTTTTCAAAAGGAGATGACTATGCAGTTTTTGGCATTCAGCTTGAGGCCATAATATTGACACCAGGTATCTGTCTCAGTGAGACCCTTCTGGAGGGTGTCTGTATCAGCTGGGAAATCAATTATAGCCCCTAGTTTGCAGTTGTCTGCAAACTTTTTCAGTCAAAGTCCTCCTGTGCTTGCCTGTACCTCAGAGAAGTATATACCGAACATGAGGGGTCCTAGGACTGAACCCTGTGGGACGCCACTTGTAACTGGTTTACAGTTGGACCTAGGGTCTGCAACTCTCACTGTGTGGTTTCTGTCCATGAGCCAAATTGCAAACCATCTCATGATGTAGGGGTTAATGTTCAGGTTGATGGGGTATGTCTATAATTCCAGAATGGGGAATGGTGTTGAAAGCCTTTGCGAGGTCAAGGTAGGCTGTGTGGACCTCCTTACCTCATCTAATGCCTTGGTAACTGTCTCAAAGAAGTCCACCAGGTTTAGGAGGCATGGTCTTCCCTTAACAAAGCCAAACTGGGTGGGGTCAAAGGTTTGGAGGTACCCAATGTCTCTGTGAATGAGATCCATGATGATGTGCTCCATAGCCTTGCAGACCAGGCTAGTCAGGCTTATAGGGCAATAGTTCCCGGGGTCTGTTGTGGTGCCACCTTTGTGGAGTGTGATAACTGTTGCTGTGCGCCACTCTGTGGGTATGTAACCTGTAGAGAGGCTGTGTTTGAACAGTGTGTTTAGGTGAGGGGTTAGTTCATTTTGGAGGTCTAATAAGACACAGCCTGGGACACCATCTGGTCCCATTGAGGCTGTGTTCTTGGCTTTGGATAGGGCTGTTTTAACCTGTGTGTCAGTGATTGCTGGGGTCGTATATTCTTCTGGTATGGTTATGGGCCCTTTTGGGGGATGAGAGGGGTGTAAAGTTTGCACTGAACCTGTCCGCCAAAATGTTGGCAATATCAGTCGGTTCAGTGTATTGTCTGCCAGTCTGCACCAACTCAGAGCAGATCTGAGAGTATCCACTTAGGTTCTTGACATAGCTAAAGAATGCTTTGTGGTCATCGTTAGAGTCCTTGGAATTATCTCTTTCAAAGCTAGTCTTGGAGGAATTTATGAGGGACCGTAGTGTCTTGCTGATACTGATCAGGCATGTCTTTCCTTCTAGGGATTTCACTCTTATCTGTACTAGTTTCCTCCTTCTATCGTAGAGCCTGTTTATGGCAGGGGTCCACCAGACTGGTTTCCTTTGCTTGGAGGAGTGAGTCTTGTTTTGCCTTGGGATAGCACGATCCATGCATTCCTGCAGATGATCATAGAGTGTCTTTGTATAGGTTTCAGCATCCTAGTCATCATTGCCCATTGTTGTGGGGGCTGTGAACCTTTTAACCTCGATCTTAAGTAATGTGAAGTTTGCTTTGGAAAAGTATTTCACATTGGTTTCCTTGTTTGGGGTTGTGGGTGGAATGTGAATATCCAGAGTGATTAGCTCATGGTCTGATGTCAGGTGTGGAACACTGGTCGCCCATGTTGGTGATGACCAGGCCCAATATGTTGTTCCCTGTCGTGGGGGTGTTGACCAGTTGATCCAGGACATTTGAGTGTATACATTCGTGGAGTCGCTGGGCAAGGGAGTTAGTACTTGAGTAGTTCTCCCAGTTAATGTCTGGGTTGTTGAAATCACCCAGTATTAGGGTGTTTGGTAGGACCTTCATATGTCCCACTGTCTTCAGAAATTCAGATTGTGGGTCCTGGGTCATGGTGGGCGATCTGTAGCAAGCTACAATTTGGAATGCAGTTTTGGCCATTGTTAGTTACATTTGGATGACTTGTGATGCATCGTGCTGTGCCAATAACCTGGAGGTGTGAGTATCCTTGATGACTATGGATACACCCCCGCCATTTGTGTTTCGGTCCGGGTTCTTTGGCCGAAAGGTGTGGTATGAGTTACAGCGTGGTAGTGCTGTGGTGCTCTCTGGAGCCTTAAACCAGGTTCCTGTTATTGCACAGATATCGATGTTCTCCATACAGAGGAGTGCCTCGAGTGAATGCAATGTGAGGTCTAGACTAATGGCGTTGAGTAGCATTACCCTCAGTTTATGGTTACATGTGCTATATACGGTGGTGGGTTTGTCTTTTGAGCCTTGCATAAAGGTCCACATTGCCTAATATCCACCTCTCTAGTATTGTTTACTAGCAATGACAGCTGTGCATGTGTACATGTTCTGCAAATGTGTACTGACCCTTGTTACAGGGCTGTGCCAAATGGCTATGTGCACCTACATAGAGTGGATATTGACAATAGAGACACACTGGTTGAACGTTTAGGTTTTTGTAGCCTAATCTCTCATTGGCACACTAATAGCTGCTTGGAAATATGTGGAAAGTACTTGTAATGAAACTGGGTGCATATCATCTTTAACTCTAGTATGACATCTGCTGAAGGAGTGTAAGATGTAGGAAACCGTTGCCCATGTGTAATAGCTGCTTCATAGGTGATGGCTTACACTCTCTGATCATATCCTGATCATGTCGATATTGGCAGCAGAGTCTATTCATATTTAACTCTGTGTGGGGAGTGGGTGTCTGTGGCCAACAGAGCTCATGGCTCTGGTGGGTATGTGAGCATATACCCAGACAAAGATTCAGCCCTGTTGACACATGCATCATCTGTACTCAACTATCAGGATGTGATGTGGCCCTCAAAGGGGGACTGCTACAAAAGGTAGCTACCATGTTCCTGTAATAGCTAGTGTTGCCATGTCAATAACACAAACATTTACTTGTGAGCATCACTGACTAAAACATCTGCATAAGCAGTAAGTAAACTAAATACAGTACATGGTACTTGTAGTACTGAATGCTCATACAGGCATGTCCACTAGTCAGCTACTGGTGTTTACTAATGTTAGCTTTCTGTGGATGGCCATCCTGAGGGAATGCAATCTCTAAGACATGTACACTGCCAAACCCACCTAATACAATACCCCACACATTGTCTGGGATGCAGCTACAGGGGTGAGCTTGTAGGCAGTCCATTCTACACCCATGACTGGACTAGACAGTCAAGAGGTGTAGGTTAACACATGCATCCCGTCACCAAAACCAACACATACCCTTACCAGAACACAGTAAGGACACAAACACATGCCACCAGAATTCACACACATCCACAGAGGCCTCTAAGTTTCTGGCCAAGCAAGAGGCCTCCCAAGTTGGAATAGACAGACAACAGGATACAAAGACTGTATGACATAGTTTGCATAATTGTGCCACTCCTCAGAACACGTGGCCAGAAACATGGTCAACAGTACACATTTGTGAATGCAAACTCTAGCACTATGTTACACACCAAGCTATATGAGGGCAAACATACTGTCAACTACCTGTCTGCCATGATTAGCCACATACCCATACACTCAGACCACCTTTTGAACTATACACATGTCTCTGGCATATTCTATGTTGTTGTGCAGGACCTGTGATGCAGTAGCCTTGACTGCATGGAAACACATGTAGGAATCATCAGGTCTTGTAGCCCATGCAGGTATGTCCCAAGTCCTGGGTAGCATTCTGCCTTTGGCCAGAATGATGCAGCAGTACAGGGACAAGGATTGTATTCCCCAATCATGTAATGTACTGGTGTAATTCAAAGAGTATCCAGCATCTCTCTGCCTGGGATAACATGGTTGACAGACCATGATACTTTGCCAGACAGGGCCTGCACCTGTCACCCCTGAGAATCTGGATACTGGCAATGGCCTGTGCTTCACCTATAGTGCCCTCATCATGCCAAGTTCAAGTGAAAGTCCACTGGTGCAACAGGGACAGCCAAGAAATAAACTGTGGGTCTTGATACTCAATGATACACATCAGATACTCAATATGGACTCACTTATGGCAATCTGAAACATAGGGAACATATCTGTGCAGTGATAGTTATGGTTCAATGCTCTGGAGAGCACCCCTGCATGACCATGTTATAACACATACCTCACCTCGTGGCCATCACCCTTTATTGGAATACATGGCCCACAGGTGTGTCTAACTTCCTGAGGGATAGGTACACCCCCACGCTAGTTGCACTTGCACAACGTAAGATGCATTGTGCTGAGCAACTAACTTTGTGATAAAGTTTAATCCAAAATGCACCTTGTGACAGATCATCCAGCATGCCTCAGAATTCCCAACTGTCATTGTGCTGTAATGGGGAATACCGGTTTTGAGGCAGGAAACCATAATCATGGCCAGTCAGCTATCCCATTATGAACTGGGAAGACTCATCATGTACCAACACCTGTGCTTAATGCATGTTGGATGTCAGCAACAGCAATGACCTGGATCACCATAGTCACACAAACAAGGCTAACAGTATGCCACATGTGGTCAGTCTTCAAAGACAATTTTATGCTCCTTAAGAGCAAAGTGGTGACTGTCATGGCACCCATGCAGATGTACAATGCATGTGCAAATGCTGAGTCCTACACAAATGCACTTTAAGCACTCACATATGTGCAGTGATTGTGCCATTGAAACAGGAACAGGATTCAACCAAACACAAACATGAAGGCAAACAGTTGGTACTCTGCCTTAAACTGTACCACAGAAGGTAGTAACTGTTGCAAGAGTCAACACACATGAGTGGACGATGGCCTATGGTCAACCTCTGTAAGATGCAGATGCACCATATAATGCCACACAAAGCTACTGTGAAACTAATCATCCACATATTATGAGGCCAACCACAGAGGATTCCATAGCTGTGTCATGAAACAAAATGGCAAAAACAAGACCTGCTGTGCTTCACAGCATTATGGCATGAGAAGCACTGCACCTATGGAAATAGCACCTGTTCATCCAGATAGGACCTTGGATAACATAAACACACTGTCCTCCCCCAACAGGTACACATTTATATATTCATGTACACTATAGAGCCCCTGTAACCACAACTATGCAGGTACAAGCTGCACTTAGGCTGCATGGGACCTGTCCACATCCCAGGTTGTATCATACACATATGTCAAAACAATTTGCTCTCCACATAAACATCATGTAAAATCACAGCTTCATGTCAGGCTGTGTACACACTGAATGGTGCACACTAACAGTTATCACAACCCACAAAGGGGGAGACACCACTGATAATGGGAATTACTGCACTACTACCCTGCTGAGTCTGGTCTGAAAGGCCATGAACCTTGATCAATTTATTTGATGTCAGCAGTACAGATGTAGATGACAGTAAGACTGATTTCACACAGCATATCATAACCTTGCCAGGTCATAGGACATCATCACCCATACTGTGTTCCAGCTACACTCAGTATACTAGATGTACATTCCTATGTCATAGGAGTGTTTTGCAACTGGACTGCTGGCAGAACCAACACTACAGAAGGTGTCTGAATAATACATGCACATCACACCAGTGCCAGCTACAGTAAGACAGGGTTAATTCATCGTACTTCCCCTCATTGTAGTCTATACCACACAGACTAACACAGAAGGCATCTGCCTATTGAAGTATGTGAATGACTATGACCTAGGAGCAATAGCTGACTCAATGAATGTTGTGATAAACATACAGAAGGGGCTTTGTGGGGAGGTGTGTGACATATGGCCACAATCTGACAGCTACATATTGCATTGTCACCCCTATGTTAATAACCCTGTACCCATGAACTACCACCTATGCAGCGGTCAACATAATGGACACTGTGTGTTAGGGATGCAGCTGGACAGTGTCTTTCCTGTGATAGTTACATCACCACACCTGTCAGGTAGTCGTAAGTGGCAACCCTAATCATGACAGGGTGCCATCCATGAATATAGAGATCATTGTACAGCCATACTCAACACGCAAGTGACCCATATCAGATCACATATCTCCTTTAAGGGGTATTGGCCATGTTCAGATGGCCTACACCAGCCTTCCCAATCCCCATCTCCATCATGTAGCATGATGCCTATCCTGAATAAAGCCATGTCCAACCCAGTGATGTTGGACATGCTACACTTACACATCCTGATCTCAAACACATACTTCATGGACATCCACCTTCCTAGTACAAGGATCAACACATGCTGGACAGATTCTTTTCCCGTACACTTTACATACTCCTGCCATACTATGCATCCCTGTCCAGCAAATCTGCACATTGCCCCTCTTTCAGACATGGTGTGATGACAGCATGGTAAATATATCATTAACCCTGTGGATCAATTATGTGGCACTGCTTGACCTGGCCCCATAAACCCACCTGTCAGCTACAGCTAGGTAACCTTTCATCCTAGGCTCATACATGGCCCAGGGCATATAGCTTACTAGTTGACTTTGACCATACAGGCTATAGTTGATATCCAACCCTGCAAATACCATCAGGCTAGCCAGTGTCCCATGTGTATCACATGTGCAACACAGGTAATACATGGCAGGATGTTGAACTGCTGTACAGTGTCGTGTAGATGTATATGGCAAAACACATACATGTAAAACCTTCCATGAGCAAGTCTGCAGGATCACAGGTCATGTCAGTTAAGGCAGTGTAAGTCTTTATATGTGACATATATACAGCATCAAGGTCGACTACATTAATGTGAACACATCCAGGCATGTGCTGATAGGTAAGAACATCAGTACAGGCAAACAGACATGCCCACATCAAGACAGCATCCACATGGAGTATGAGCAATGTCATCAGGTGACACACACATATAAGGTGATAATATCCAATCACCATTGAGTGTCAAATATGTGTGACCCAAACATGTCAGTGGTGTCAGTGTCATGTAGATTTGCAAAGACAACTATTTAATTGTAATAAATGTGATACACATGTATGTTCAGCTGTACCTCTGTATGTCTCTGTGAGTTATTGCGACCTGTCTTCATCATTATGTCTTCCATGTATGCTGTGTGCAAGGCTGCCACCTTATACCTGCTTGGAGGATGAGGTCCTCGTCCCATACCTTCTTGATAATCATCATGTACTGTTCAGCCATGTGCCACAGGATGCACAGCAGCGGGATGCTCTGTGGCAGAAACTTCGCAGGAGGGTCAATGATGTGGGTGGCCACAACCGCACATATCAGCAGATGCGCAGACACTGTACAGACCTAATTAGATGGGCAAAACAGCGTGTGAATGCAATCACCAGGGAACAAGGTGCAACAGGTGGTGGGCCACCAGCCCAGCCCCCACTCACACGTACCAAGGAGCTACTGGCCAACCTGGGGACACCTGCAGAACAACATCCACAAGCCTTAGCTGATATCATGGAGGTAGGTGTCTCTCAACCACTGAGCCTGGAGTTGCCTGGTAAGTCACTACTGCACATATAACAACTATATTTCATATAGTTACATGTGTCACTGTACAATATGTAATGTAACATCATATGCAAGGCATGTATACACACATGCCACATATTATAGTATGCTACTCTGTGTATGCACACATGTGCATACTCCATAGTACAGTATATTGTACTGGCGCACGTGATAACATGCACATTGCACCCTGTAGCTATCATACAGGCGTGGATAATGATCATACTGCTGTGTCACTCCTATTTAGGTACCTCTGGCATTCCGCTGTGACAGCAGCCCATTGCAGATGAGACTGTTATTATTTATCAGGCATGTTAATGCATAGAACTATCTGCCATGTGGCCATTTATCACATGTACACATAATGTATGTTCCTGTCACAATATACAGGTCGGACCTGCAATGCATCACAATGGTTACCCATGTGCAATAATTGCAAACTATGTGAAACACCGACATGAAACCTCACAAACTGGCATTGCCAGATGTGTGGACAGCTGTGCATATAATGGTGGAGGTGTTGTTCACTGTAGGGACATGTACTACAGATCAGAACTACACATGTGGGGAATACAAACAGTACTACACAGTGAGCTGGAGTATGTCCAGCCCACAGGATTCACCGGTGTGGATTATACCCCATGCTATGAATGTCACACAATGTTATGTGCTATCTGACATGTCCATGACATTTAGTGGGCTGGCTGCAGCACTGACTAACTATCCTGAAAAACATATCCCACATCCCAAATATACCACCCTTTGTCTGCATAACCCTGTCGTCAGGAGACCATATGACATCTATGGGTGTATGTCATATGGGACAACACAGACATGTGAAATAGATGCCTTCACAACCATTTGGCCAACACATGTTCACACATGGCCATGGAGGATGGCCAGAGACATGAAGCAACGCACACAGTAGAAGTGAGTGCATGTGTGTACACCCTGTTGTACATTGGCTCCACATGATCCAACTATGGCCTTTGTGTAATGGTTATATTGCAGATGTGGAACACTAGACATCTTACAGGCCTGTGCACATCTTGTATAGGCAGTATCTACATACATACACAGACAACCACATCAGGCCACAGATACAGCACATTCCCCTTGCTGGTGTCAGACATCACTGTCATCCTTGCTCCTCATGTGTGTGTGTGTGTGTGTGTGTGTGTGTGTGTGTGTGTGTGTGTGTGTGTGTGTGTGGTACACAGATGTCATGTGGGACATGGTGTACCAATGAGTTTGCTATGTCTGGCCATAGTTGCCAGGCAGCAGCAATATGGTTGCAGATGTGCAGGGGTGTCATTCATATACCCTTCAGTGACCTGTGTCACACATTCCACATTATGGTTTAGTGTTTATACACCTTAGTGGCATGGGTCACATTCCACAGTATAAATGTATCGTATTTGAACACAGTCATGGCTATGAACTGTGTCTGTAACTCACACTGTATAGCAATAGAGAAGCCACATGATTCCCTGCAATGGCCATGCACATCAGTTAAATGTGCAGTATATCTGTAGGGTGGACAGACAACACTGCATCAGCGGAAGGTCCATGTTAGTATAACACATCCCTGCATTGGGACACCATTACTCCACTGTATATTTGACAGGACACCATTGTGTTAAACATGTATGCATATTATTGCACACGTCAGCAGATCACATGTCATACTACATGTGATTGTCAAGGTCATATGCCACACATCAGGCAGGTGTACTTTTAACCTGTGCTGGTCTACATGGTGTAACACAGGGATGTATGCTAACTACTACTATAATTGTGCAATGTGCATGCCTTCTGCTATGACACATGCATGCTGTTGTGTGAAACCCAGGGATGTATGATAACTACCACTATTATTGTCTGAACTGCATGCCGTCTGCCATATCACATGCATGTTGCATGCCTTCTGTCATATCACATGCATGTTGGGTACCATAGGGTGTGTCTGTGTGTTTGTGTGTGTGTGTGTCTGTGTGTGTCTATTGTATAGATTGTAATGTACAGTTCTTGTCTGCCCCTCACAGGTGTTGATGTAGGTGTGTTCCCCTCCTGCGGTCCATCTGATGTTAGTGTCCCCACAGACTCTAGCAGTGATGATGAACGCATGATTGAGGCATAGGCAGGGTTGTTAGGGGCTGAATCTGTGCCATTGGTTGCCATTCCACCTATATCCCTCTCATCCCCACACACAGTTCTCATGCCAACACATACCCCATCATCAGTGGCCATAGAGGAAGGAGATTTGGTGTGTGGTAGCTTAGAACAGGAAAGTGTTTAGGCTATGGAAGGTGTGCCTGCACACCATGGTGTCAGCCAACTGACTGGTGATGCACCACACAGGCATGTGGCCAGTGCTGCTCGTAGGAGAACCTCTGGCCAACATGCCCCTGCAAGACAGAGCACAGCAGCTGGTGTCACCAGACACATATTTCAGGCTGTAATGGAGGAACAGGCATGTGCTGAACGGCACAACAGAGAAGGTCAGAGGCTTCAGAGGGCGGCTGTCCGTTCTTTAACCAGCAACATCCAGGCAATGGCAAATGCTCACTATCATCTTCCTGAAATTTTGGATAGATGATTGGGTGACATGGTTGGAGTCCTTGACCATGGCATGTCAATCCACGAGCGGGAGATGTCTGTGCTGGAACATCTGGTAGGAGTGAGGCATCAGGCATGTGAACGTAGGCCAGCTACATCACCTGTTGCAGGTCTACGTGAATGTGCTACCTCACATGCCCACTCCCATAGTGGTGGTAGCAGTAGCAGTGCAGCTGGTGCTGTGCTGTCCACACCAGGACACAGCAGGCCACATGCACATGGCCCTGGATGGTCCCAATAGGGACACGGTTCCAGTGGACATGTGTCATCAGACAGTACCCAATCTGCACTTCTGCCTGGTAGTGCCCGTGCAACCCCTAGCAGGCACAGGTCACTTGGCTGTAGCTGGACACCGTGAACTGTAAAACCTGGCCTGTACAGTCTGCAGCTGTAAATAATATCCCTGTGTAGGCCAGACACATGCCAGAACTGTGTGCATACATACACGCACACACCGGAAACATATGTAGGGCACCGGAACACATACATGCATAACATCCACACATGCCCAGTAAGATCAAAGACCCTAACCCACACACATGATGTCATCCAATGGTGCAGCCTAGGCCTCTGGCAAACCTTATCACCCTGTGCATATGATGATGCAGGTGCCACATCCCTGTCATCCACACCATTGTTGCAGGGGCATGCTCATATGGTCTGATGCACAGGGTGAACAGATTAGGAAGATAATTGTAGATTACAATTGTTGTGTACGGTTGACAGGCAGCAGACATACCATGTAGTACAGATTTAGAATGCATTTTGTACTGCTAACAGTATGTGTCATGTGTAACAACAGTAACTGTATGTTGATCTTGATGTTCTGCCTTCCTCCTTCAGGTCTAATTGCATGTGCCGGTGGATGTCAGTGTTTGCAGTTAGTTTCCCATATGTAAATGTGGACTACTCAGAGGTATGTATGAAAATACCAGCATGCACTTTATAGCTTCCACATCACAGTTAGAAAGTTCTACGTTCCAAACATGTCTACTGATCTACTGATCCAAGAGCATGATAGCTGTGTATTATGCTACTGTGGCTAGAGACATGACATCCATACTGGGTGACATCACAGGTACAGTTACATGGAGTGGGGAGGTAAGAAAGCGGTCTAGCTGATGACAAGAGTAGAGGCCAGTGGAAAGCGTGTTGCCTCATTGGGAAGCAGAAATACACGTTCCCATGACAGGATGAGAATACACAAATACACCCACACACTCAGGTATTCACACACATGTATTCAGAGACACAGTAACACACCCACACACTCACGGATTCACCGACATAGTAACACACACACAAACACACACACACACACACACACACACACACACACACACACACACACACACACACACGCACGCACGCACACACACACACACACACACACACACACACACACACACACACACACACACACACACAGTTGCTAGTGTTGAGGTGAGGACCCCTGCCTATGTGCAAATCATCATTACAGTACTGTGCACTTACATGATGCGGCACAGAGAATACACATGTACAGGTAGTCAGAATGGCCTAAGATCGAGGACATCAACAGGGATACTAGATTGCATTGCCTGGATAGGGGGAGGGGTCTTATCAGTTCACTATGGTAACATACATCCTCACTCCAGGGACCAGACAGCTGTACATACATACACACACACACACACACACACACACACACACACACACACACACACACACACACGCACACACACACACACACACACACACACACACACACACACACACACACACACTGTGGCATTCACTATTGAATACACCTATGTCACACACATACAGATACCTGACATGTGTGAGATACACACCCCTGCCTATGTCCTGCTTTCTACATTGCAGTCTGTACAGATGTCTACAACAGTGTACAGGAGAGTGAGTAACAATTGAGATGTATTCCCCACAATACATGACATATATGGACACACACACAACCACACATGCCAGTACTGTGAATCAAACACCTATCTATCTCATGATACATATGACAGACTTACAGCAGTATTGCATGTGCTACAAAGTGTACTGACACTTCCTTTGTCAACTGTGCTGATATATGCACAATATATGCACACGGGAGGTCTTAACTGTTACAGATGTCAAGTGATTAACCTTCATTGTCACTCTGACCGCTGTCTAAGTTGTGTGTGTTCCCCTTCAATTAACAAAACCATAGCTTAGCAGTTACACAGGTTACTGTAGGAATGGTTGTGAAACACCTGTGAGCTGTCCTCAACAAACATCCATCTGCAAAGATGCCCCACCACTTAGTTATGTCCACACATCTGTCCATTCCTGAAGTACAGCTTACCAGCTTTTTCAGCATATCACCATATACAGTTGGAAATGTTAAGGCTGCATTGCAACTGCATGATGTACTAAGACAGATGTCACCTGAAAACATCAGCAACTGCACACGCATGGTATCTGAATGCACATCACTACATGTACATGTGTGTAGGTCCTACATTCCTGTCATTTGGGCATGTTTGTAGGCATTGCATTTGGTGGACATGTGTAATGACATACATGACACATGGAATGTTGTATGATATGATAGGTGTCATGGGTGACCAGTACAGAGGGAATGTTACCTCTGTTAACATTGATATCACACCTTATGTACTGTTAGCATTCAGCAGCCATGGACCTACCTTCCATATGCATGTGTGTAATGGCTGTAGCCACCTGTCTGCACAAAGGACAACAGCTATGCTATTTACATACATGTATGTGTGTGGCATGTACATATCCAGGGCAGGTGCATGTATGTCATATCCAAACATGAGGGTGTTTACTGGTGTACAGCAACAGTCATATGTTAAGGTTGTAAATAACTGAGGGACCCTGGTATGTGTACAGCTGACCTGGTTACAAACAGTGGTATCACTGCATTGCATAACACATGACACAACTGTGTCAGTACATGGGTACTCTGCACTGTTGATGTAGAGCTAGGAACAGTCCACCGGTCAAAGGTCACATGGTG
Source organism: Protopterus annectens (assembly GCF_019279795.1). Lineage (NCBI taxonomy): Eukaryota > Metazoa > Chordata > Ceratodontiformes > Protopteridae > Protopterus > Protopterus annectens. The sequence goes on along the minus strand of NC_056733.1, from coordinate 1,204,544,332 downwards.
TTGTACTATTATATGTCATACCACATGTATGGATGTGTGTTGGTGGTCCGAGGGCATGGTGGTGTCTGAGGGTTACATCCTAGAATGCAGCTTTTGACACTGTGACCTGCACCTGACTCATCTGTGATACCTTTTGTGGGAGTACTGGTCAGTACTTGTGAGTGGCCTTTATGTAAGTGGGGACACCACCACCTGGAACAGTCCGTACCTGTGTTATGGCCCACATGTCTGGTTCTGTGGTATATGGTGGTAGTGCTGTTGTGCACTACAGAGCCTTCAGCCAGGTGTTCCTCACTGCACAGATGTCAGTATTCCCCATTGTTGGATCTACAGTGAGCAGCTGTGATTACTAATGCTACACATCTAGCACTGGTTAGTATAAGCATACAATGCAGTTGTCCTCTAGGTGTCAGGGTGTTATCCTGTGTTTAGGACATTTGTCTTGGAATGGCACTATATGGGCAAATGTGACCTAGGTATTATCCACACTCCCTTGAATCATGGATGCATGTGATCTGTGACAAAGGCCTGTCTTCTTTCAGTCATGTCATCCTAGAATGACAAACACTGGAAAACCTCGTAATTACAGCAGGCCATTGGCTCATTGTGTTGGTCAAGCAGTTGCCACTCCTAGCATGACATCACTGTGAGTGGTAGTACTGTGCTTGGTATAGAACGGTACATCTAAGGTGACGGACAGTAGCAGACATTGTGTAGATGACCAATGTCAGATATATGAAGTGCAGCGTTCCTGCTAACAATGACAACTACTAACACCAGAGTCCATTACAATGTGTTCTGTATGTCTAACTGTAATAGCATGGCCACTGTGGCCTTCCATGTTTAGAATCAGAGTGCATCCCAAACAGCCCTGTGTAACTAAGTGTACGAGCATGACCAGTATAAACTTGTGTAGTTGGAGACATAGTGCATTCCAAACAGCCCTATGCTACTAAGCATGTGAGCATGCCCACTGACACCTTGTGTTGGTTATGTGCCTCTATGTGTTTGGGCATGGCCATTGTAACCCTGTATAGTGATAGTAGTCATCCATTCCACAGATGGGCATACTCTAGTTCAGGATGGAGTCCTACTTTAAACACACAGGTTCACAGGTATGTACATCTTAACTGCCAGCATCCCTGTTGATGTCTGCATTCCTAGAAGGTCATAATGACATTCTTGAAATGTGTAGTCTCTGTGGCGCGACTTGTAAATATGTAGTACTGTAATAGTGATCTGTAGATAGGCAGGTGTTCTGATCCCACACTGACGTGTGTGTGTCTCCGTCTGCCTGAGCACAGAATAATGCTTTTAGACTACTCACAGTCCATACTATTCCTATACCCAACTTTGGCAAGGCTGCTGATGTCACCCACCTATAAATACACCTCTGGGAGTGCTGTGACCCAGTAATCTCGGTAGCACATTCTGTAACTGCGTAATTCTGTAGTGTGATAAGGTAGTTAGGTTGGTGTTCTAATCTCAGACGTGGTGTGTGTGTGTGTGTGTGTGTGTGTGTGTGTGTGTGTGTGTGTGTGTGTGTGTGTGTGTGTGTGTGTATGTGTGTGTGTGTGTCTGTGTGTGTGTGTGTGTGTGTGTGTATGTGAGAGACAATGCTTTGTAAAGTATGCACTCTCTGTACAAATCACATGAACACCTTTGTCAATCCTGCTGATGTCTCCCACCTAGGAATACACCTCTAGGAGTGCTGTAACCCACTATTCACCATAGGGCGTGCCGTAAATGTTTATTGCTGCAGTGTGATACACTAGGTAGGTAGCGGTTCAAATCCAGGACATGGCAGGTGTGTGTGTTTGCCTGTCAGAGCCTGTGTGAAGGTGGCTGTGAGTGTCTAACCACTGGACATGTTGGGGAGCGGATTTTGTAGTTTTTCTATATGGTGTCCGTCTTATGACACAATGGCCACCTCACGAGGAGTACAGATGTCAGTCAGTCATGGGACTGTGTTGGAAAACCATACCCCTACATCTGGAAAAAGGCCTAGTGAACAAAGTATGCAACCCTACTAGTACCCGGTATATGTCCTGAACCCATGTGCCATACACAAATACACTTGCCTAGGATATCCCGCTATGTTGCTAGTACCATGCACATTGATGACAGATAGTAGGCATGGTGTGATTGCAGTGGGCTGCAGGGGACATGGCACCCTGTACAGTGGTACAATAGGCACATAATTGTGGACAATGTGCCTTCACTATGTTCCCCACTGGATGCCTGCAACATATGTGGTGCCATCAAATGTGATCCACAGAGGCCATACAATGCCGTACACATGTGCCCTGTATGGACCGATGCCACTGACACCAGGGAATACCTGTATCATGCTATCAATGCAGGTGCAGGGTCAACATGCTGACTATAAGCAGGTTTCACCACACCAGGCCAGTATTGGCATATCGGAGGATAACAGTCTGTGTACACAACATGTGCCTGCCAAACCAGGTACACTTGTACATGTGACTGTACAGTATTGTCGGACATGCACATCCCAGGCAATGTCCATGTCAAGGACTATCAAACACAGACATGGCATGCATTGCAAAGCTATGGCCATACACAATGGTAACCAGGATGTCAGGGCAGATCATGCAGTACCCACCTGTGTAGGACATTGCAAACACTACACCCCTGTACCACACTGCACACCATTGTCAGGTGGTGCAATGCCAAGGATTACCCCTTACCCAGCCTTATACAGCCATCTTGCACAGCCAACCACTACACACCCAGAAAGCAATGCATACATGCATATCAGTACTGGCACCTTGTGTCTGCATGTGGGTTATGATGCTCCCAACCACAGTCACTCCCAGTATAACCCTCATTGGCATACCAACAGATGTCAAACATGTTCACATGCCCTAGCCCATAGAAATTCCAGATATCCCCTGTGGTGCTTGTAGTCCTGTGCATTACTGCAGTGAGGCAAACTAAGTAGTTAGGGAGTGTATTTGTGGCCCTGGCAGAGAGTGTCAATGTGAGTTCATTAGAGAGTGTGGTTGTGATGACAATGGCATCCGTTCACGTGGACATCCATGTGTGCTACGCCTACTGTATGTCTACTATATCTCTGTTGCAGATGTCTCTCACCAACACACTTATAAGTACTTACAGCACAACAATATCTCAGCTTTGTGGCACATGTAGTAACTGCATGCACATGTAATAGTAATGACTAGTCAGCCAGGAGTTTGACCCCTGTACTGGTAGGTATGTGACAGATGATGTTTAGGTTTTAGTCTCCAAGCCCTTCTCTGATCTACTTTGTCTGTCCCTCCCACACACTCTCTGGTGGATCTGGAGGTGTACACCTGCTCAGCAGCAGCATGTGTATTGTAAGTGATGGACATGATCAGGTGATGGCCTCTGCACCTATTGCAGTCATCCTCTAGCTGATTGCATGTGGAAAAACTGTGATGATGTTTGCATAGCCATTCACATGATAAACACAGTACATTATATAGGAACATCATGTTGGTGTTTGGCCATGACAGTCGCTGTGAGTGGTACCTGGATGTGGTTTTTTGAAATGGCATCACAGATGATATTTGGACGTTCCTCAAACATCATACACAGTGAGTAATAGCTTAAAGACAGGAGGGTGATGTGCCTGACATGACTACAGCATGTAAGTGTAGCTATGCTGCATTGAGACTACTGCTTGTTTAACATGTTGTGTGTGGTAATGGCTATTCTGCATGTTTTAAAACAGACATGACAGTTCTCTGTTCGTGAGGGACCCCCACCCATCCTTAGGGCCATCTGTGGACTGGTCAGTGTGTGGAACTATTTGTTTCCTGTGTTACACACTGAACACACATCTGTTCACAACAGGGGCATAGTGTGAGGATTGCAGCCAATACATGATGATAGGGATGTGTTACTGCCATCGCATCCATGACTGGACATATGTCACATGAAACAGTGGTATGACAGACACTGTCTGGGGTTCCCAGTGACAAGCCAATAATGGGCCACTGTTCATAGCTGCAGTCACATGTCTTCTACACATTGTACAGATGTCATGCAGTATATATATATGCATTTGTTGTGCTCCCTCTGCAAATGTATACCATCTGTTGTGTTGAGTTGATGGTCATATCAGTGCATACTGTTGTAAGTAATCCTGAATGCTGTTGTCTATTACAAAGCCATATCTGTGTTTAAACTGCAACACCATAGGCTGTATGGGTTTGGAGGTCCCGGCAGAACCTCCTGTCCCACTTCAGCTGACCATGGCACTGGGCACAAGCACATTGGGGTGCAGCCTTGGACCTCAACCTCTGTTGGCTCTGCACCACCTTCTGGTGGTTCCACCACTAAGGATGGGGCATGTCCCCCCTGGGAGCATGGCCAGACAGGAACATGTCTGCTGTCGTGCGGTCCCGGACGTGGTGCGTTGGGGGCTCAATAAGGGTTTCTGAAGCCAGATACGTAAGCCCAAGGGTGGAGTGTCACATTTACAGGGTGAGGCTGCCCCTCTTGGACAGCCCCCAGCACTGCCTCCGTTGCAGCTGTTTTGGTGCAGTGGTGGCTGCCCATGGCTGGGGACCTCCATCCCAGTGTTCCCATGGGCTTGTGAATGTGGAACACCTATCCCCGTCTGAGGTGTATTCCCCCACATGTGTCATATACCGACCCTGTATGCTGTCTTGTCTGTGATCCTACCCTACCTATCCTCCACGAGCATACCTACTGTCCTTCCCCCACATCCCACTCTCATCCTACGGAAACATAAGGCCAATCATTTCCTAGGACAACATTTGCCCCATACATAGCTCATTTCACACACGTGCCCACTGGACACATGTAACCCTTGTAATATGCATCACAACATACTCCTGTTATCCTCACCCCTGTCCCTCAGGTGCACGATCCTGGTATGCACATCACTCCTAAATGGTCCAGGTACACATGATGCGGACAACTCCATTGTACACACAACGCTACCATTCCCTCTATGGTTACCCCATTTACCTGTATCATGATGATGATGTTGCACACAGCACATTGCAAGAGTACTGTTCTCACATAATGATTGGACAGGTACTGTTGTGTTAATGTACATTACATGCACAGAGTGATGTATACGGCCAATGTACAACTGTTTGCATGCATGAATGACACATGTCTGTCTGAGGGAGTCTTGATATTACATAGGACAACACCACTACATAATACAGGCATCACTGGTGTTTCCCTTTTCATTCATTTGTAATGCTTTGTTGCCACATGGTATGTTCCTGATATATCTCTATATATGTCTGTACCTATATGCTGGACAAAAACACTCACACATACATCTACATGATGGGATACATTCCTATCCTGTTGAATGACTGCGCTGTATGATATGTTTGTGGCAATGTCCGATGTCTGTATATTTGCCATGGCGTATTGGTAAATCACATTAGCTGTGTGTGCAGGGTCCTGGTTCCGAGCCTTGCAGAGGCCATTTATTTTGTTGCAGGGCAGAACAAGGCCATTGGACATGGAAGGATTAAGGCACATTAAAGCAGTTGTGAGCAGGTGTGTGTGGGTTTGCACGGTGTTAAGCAATGCTAACCTCTGGTTACAGCTTCTTACACTCAGCTAGCCTCTACATTGCTTTACCAGTCTAATACTCGCATACTGACAGCCAAACAGGCTTACACCCACTCGCTCCCACACTTGCAAATGCACTGACATTGGTGCTTGCATCTGACACTGACACCCCTGGGTGGGAGCGAGGACCAGAATATTACCTTGTGATGCCTATTACATCGGATTACATGCCTACAGTATCGGGCATGGCTGCCCATTAGGCAACGGCATGCCGTTCAACTGTATGGAATCATCGGCCTGTCCAGTGTTTAATTCATATTATTTGTGTGTTCCTCTTACAATCTGCACCCATCTGGCTGATACATGGGAACTGAGACTCTTCAATACAGACAAGTAATTGGGTTTTGGGACCCACATCCATCAGCCGAGTCATGCTACTGCATACCTATTATTCTATCATCTTTCTAAGGTAGTCAGCGGAATATGTGCTTTCTGTCCCTATCAGACCTCTCATACAATTGGGGAAAAATGGAGACTGAATCAGGGACACTGCATAACAACATCAGGGACACATTTAAATTATTGGTGCTATTAACCTGACACATTGACAGACTCAGAGCATATGTATTCATACACATTGTCTGAGGTACATGCTGTTTATGACTCTTAATTGTTGTTGTTATTCTTTATGTGTAATCCACCACCTTTCTTCCTAATATCAGTAGTTCTAGGAGGGTTTAGGTGGGACAGAGTTAGAATCTGAGTCGAAATCAGGGACGTCCCTGGTAATAGGGGACAGTTCAATGGTATGGTCCCTATGTGTTCCCCCAATGGTTTACGGCCTATCCAGTGGATGTGTTCTTAGGGATTGGGAGGTATGGGCATCAGCTATACCCCTATTGGAATATTACTTCCATCCCCGGGGCAGTCCTAATATGGCTCTGCCAGCCAATACCTGCATGCCTAGGCCCATAATTGCATACCCATAGTTCCCCCATATGCCACTCCTCTACAGCACTCATCCTTACTGTGGGTGCAGGTGGGGTATAAACACACTACTACACACTGCCCACTCTCCCCATGTCAGGACACATGTCATACGTTGTGTTGACCCATGTGATCTGCCCACTACGGCAACAACCCAACGCCTCCCTAACACTGCTGTCATCCATTCTCCTGTCGGATTCGTGGTGTATCAACACCACTACACACTGGTCACTCGCTACTCCTATAGAGCCATCCCATCGATTTACTCAATCCACGTATCCTCAGAACTCCCATACGTTTAGTCCACAAACATTGGTAACGTGAGCGACCAAAGGAATACTATTCACAATTATTGGGTTGCCCCACATGGAACACGCATGTGTTTATGGCAAGATTAGACTCTATACTTCATTACATCTTTACTCCCGTTAACATGACACTATAATTCATTAATATGTATGACTATGTGGTATCACACACATTACACATGGGAGCCTAATTATGTACGAGTTCAGCATATTTCTTTTACAATTAGACCGGTTTAGTACTTGGCGTTGCCATAGCTTGCAGATCACAGGAATGATTCCATGTGTGGGGAAGCCCTCAAATTTGATTATCATCAGCACAGCACTGACTTTGGACACTGTACACACCTCTGCGTTTTAGCAGTTTCATCCCATCCCTCTTCTGCACAGCCTATTATTCCATCTACTGTCGATGTTTGTATGTGCACATTCCTATTATTTATGTCTACAAATGGAATGCATGTGTTACAGAGAATGTACTTCTACATATTGATGTCTGCATGTGTGTATGCATATATACCTATTATGAACTTGCTGACCTCCACGGGGCGGTCCAATTAGAACCGGGCCATCCAACCCCGGCACGCCTGGATCCATCATTTCATACCCATAGTTCCTCCACCCCACCCATGTTCAACTTCCATTATCCACTTGTTATCGCAGCCATGACACACCTCCAAACATTGCCCTCTCCAGAGTGTTAGGGGCCCTACACATATGTTGTCCCACCTCGTGTATTCTCAGGCTCTCCCACCATTTAGTCTTTGAACATACCTGCTCTTGCTTGTGTAATGGTCAGAAGCCTAACTGCTCTATATAATTTTTGGGCAGTCCCAGCAGGGACTACCCTCTGTCTGTGTGTAAAGTAGACTTAGCAATTCAACTATGTTACTCCCACTGGTAATATCCTGCCTGTGGTGTGAGTAGCAGTGCTTTGCTCACTCCTGGCCAGTGTGATATAGCATATGCTGACAGCACTCTATGATACTATAGTTGCTGTTGATTCCTTCTCATCCTTTGTCTATGCTTTATTGTTACAATGTTCATTCATCATACACACACACACACACACACACACACACATATATATATATATATATATATATATATATATATATATATATATAGTACACCTGTACATACTCATATACATTTCCTATGCTGGGCGCTGCTTACACCCGTGCAAGCGCACTCGCATATGCTTACTGTTTGTTATATATGTTTACTGCCGCTTATTTGTGCTTACTTGTGCTTTATTCATTATGAATGAAAGGATCTGGTTAAAAATCCCATGCGATACTCAAGTTCACTTTTACATGTTATTATGTTGGTTTTACAGCAGAATGACATTCATTCCACATGGAAAATGATATGTGCTATAGTCGAACTTGAACCGTGAATGCCTGTTCGTTAGGCGGATGCTCTAACCACTACACTATTGGTATGCTGCTTCATTTATATGTATACCCATGGTTCATAGTTATCTGAACACATGCCTCAACACTTCACTAACACAGCAGGCATCCATTCTCCAGTTAGGAAAACTGCACCACTACACATGCGCCATTCCCTACTGCTCTGGACCCGTCCCGCATGTTGACTTACTCCAAGTATATGACTTCCCAAGCCTATAGTCCTAGCACATACATTCATATGATGATCAGGGTGTTCATATGGTCATCTGGTTTTAGGTTTGTCTGACTGGGGACCAGGACTGCCCTGTACCTGTTTGAAAGTCAGACTTAGCACGTGGACAAAGGTAGTCCCACTGTTGGCATCCTACCTGTGGTTAGAGATGCAGGGGGTTTGCTCACGTCTGGCCAGCTTGATATGTCAAGCACTAGATAATATGGGTGTTCCGCTGCTGTTTTCCATTGCATTCATTATGAATGCTTTCTTGTGCCCATGTTTGTTCTGTAGATATATATATATATACACATACATACATACATACATACATATCTGTGGGTCTATATTAGATCACCGAATGCTTAAAAAAGTGAATTGTGATTAATCAACCCTATGTAAGTGAAAGCTTACAATCTCAAACTGTCAGAACAGCGATTTTTTTTTTCCTAGGGAAAAAAATCGCTGTTGCAAAACACATACACACAACACAAGCACACCAAACAAACAGCAATCCACATACATACACCTAAAATCTGACAACTAGCCCTACACTAAACTATACACACACCACTAACTATCCACTTACCTTAACCCAAACCCTAACCCTAAGGTCCGTCAGTATTGCACACTCACCTCACCCGCTCCCTAACCCTAACTCACCTAACCCGCCCTAACCCTCATGTCCACACAATCGCACACATACCTAACCCATGCCCTAACCTTAACTCACCTAACCCGCCCTAACACTCACATCCACACAATTGCACACTTACCTGAACCTGACCCGTAATTTTCCACCACAGCACTGAAAATACCGAAGCATAGAATTCGGGTTTCTGTTGCTTCGATATTTTAAGCTTTCACTTACATAGGGTCGATTAATCACCGTTCACTTTTTTAAATGTTCGGTGATCTAATATAGACCCTATATCTATATGTACACATGCATATACATCTACATGATTAATTACTTTGATCATACTGTTGAATGACTGTGCTGTCTGCTATGTTTGTGATAACATCAGAGTTAGGTATAACTGCCGTGGCTTAGTGGTAAATCACATTGATTGTGATGTGTAGGTTCCTGGCGTCGAGCCTGGCCGAGGCGGTTTATTGTGTTGCTGGTCAGAACAAGGGCTGTTGAACAAAGGGTGAGTACAACACTTTTCAGCAGCGGTTTCCCATTTAACCGCCATTTCCTGTCATGCAAACACCTTCTGCATTCTTACTGTGATACGTCACCCCAGTTCACACTTCAATGGTATTATATCATTATACAGTATAAAATTAGCAGGATATGCTTGTATATGGATTACGCATCATAAATTGTGTGTGCTGCAGTTGAACCAGCAACGTCTACTCGATAGGCAGATGCTCTAACCACTACACTATTACTGTGCTGCTTCATTTGCATGTATACCCATGGTTCATAGTTACCAGAACAAACACAGCAAAACATCACTAACACAGCAGTCATCCATTCTCTGGTTGGAAATAAACCACACCACTACACATGCACCACTCCCTACTGCTCTAGACATGTCCCGTATGTTGGCTCACTCCAAGTATATTCAGACGTCCCAAGCTTATAGTCTTGGGATATACGTTCATATAATGGTCAGTCTTTTGGTCAATTAGTCTTTTGGTTTTTGGCTTGTCCGAATGGTGAGTGGTACTGCCCTGTACCTGTTTGAAAGTCAGACTTAGCATGTGGACAAAGTTAGTGCCACTGTTAGCATCCTACCTGTGGTTGAAAATGTAGGAGGTTTGCTCACCTCTGGCCAGCTTGATATGACAGTACTAAATAATATGAGGGGTTCCGCTGCTGTTTCCCTTCATATTCATTATGACTGCTTTATTGTAACCATATATATATATATATATATATATATATATATATATATCTGTCTGAGTATACACATGCATATACACCTACATGCTTATTTACATTTCCCATACTGTTGAATGACTGCCACTTATCTACCCGCTTACGTCTGCTTGAAAGTGCCTTAATCACCATATATCCAAAAGCCATTATTCTAGGCATCATATAAAATTAGCAACCCTTGCATGGCTTGGACCTGGGGACAGAAACACCATATTCACTGGTTTTACCACTAAACCATCCATGAGACATTCTGTATGGATGGCAATTAGGATATATGACTTTACTACAGGCAGTCCACACTACTGGCAACAAATGTGACAGCTGGTTGGTGTACATATGTATAGTACATGTTAATGTTCATATGTTTCTGACAGGCGTATGTATACATTTGCAAGTATACATATTTATGAATAGGACACATACTTGACAACTACTTATATGCATGTATGTGTGATGTGTAGCTATGCGAATATAAGTATGTACATTTATAGATATATGACTACATATCTGGAGTTATACATGGCCATGTATATGAACAACCGCATCCAGGAGGGACCTGTACCGTTTGTATACCGGGGTTGTGTGCATCATTATGACAAGGAACCTGGACAGGGTATACAATTTGTGGACATGTACTATTTGGAAGATGTCTATGGGGAAGCTTCTTGGGAACATGTGAAAGGTATATATTCCTGATAATGCACGTGGGGAGATGTGCATTATGGTCAGGTGTTTAATCCTTGGTCGTAGGTTCTGCAGGACTGGGTGGAGGCTGAGCAGGGTTGTGGACAAGTACTGCTAATCTGACTTGTGCCCAGATGTCAATGGGGTGGACATCGTGTTATGCCACAAAGTCTAATCTTGAGAACAGACACTTATCCCATGAGGGATGTCCAAATATTGTGGATGATGAACCCCGTTCTTCTGGTTGTATGAAAATGTGGGAGGGTTATGCATGCATGGGATACCCCGTTTGCAAGCCTGAGACTGCCTAGTGTGAGACTGCCTACTAGATGAGGGTAGGGGGCACTATTTGCAGATATGGCTGCGCCAAGCTAGCAGCCCGAGTATGGGTAATTTTGGTGGACGTTCAGCAAGGGGGGGGGGGTAGTGTGCTGTGGAGGGGATGATGGATATTCAATTATGTATCCAGGTGTGTTGGGGTTAGTTGGCTCAGTTCAGGCCAGACCATTATGTGGGTGTGAGCCAGTAATGTTTCTGTACATGTGTATCACACATTTTAATGTTCATATGTTTGTGGGATTGTGTTCTGCAGTATGGCCTGTCAGGGTGTATTGGGGATGTGAATGTATGTTCTTTGGTTTTCATTTCTGATTCACTCACTGCTCTCTTGTACACCTCCAGTTCATCTATTGTACATCTGACCCAGTCTCTCCTTTGCGAATTATTACATTACCCATCACCCCCCCAAATTCCATAAACACATCATCCATCCCTTCTCTGATTGCGGGCCCATGGCACAGACAGCAGTACACATTGTGTACTCTACATATCTCTGGTACCAATATGGTTGTGTGAACAACCCTGGCATATTTCCACATGCTGTACTTCACGCACATAGGTACACACAAATACTTATCTTTCATGACACGGTAGGTAGACCAGGGTAATACCCATTTATCTTTGGGCTGTCTAGACAAGGATGACTTGGACCGCGAATAGGCAGATATTGAGCGAATGCTCTGACCATTGCATTGGGCTAGGCAGCGCACCTTCATTAATATGCATATGGTGCTGCTGCGCCATCTCTATGCCGCATGGTCGGCGCAAGGCTAATGCCGTCCTTGCGCCGAGCTTCATGAATCCGGGGGATAGCCTTTCTTCAGGAATCCAAGCACAACAAACAATGAACATGAATGACAATATCATGTAAACAAGGGTTCCTATTACATAAACAAACTTTTCAAAGTTCAAATGTCATATGGTCAACACCATATGATCGAACGTTGAAAAGTTCGAAGGTTAAATGTATGTTGAAGAATGGGAGAATTTCTCTTTTCTGCACTGAAGTGCAATCTCGGAGTTGGCATATTTAAGTAGGGGGGTGTGGGGGTGCAGGGGGCCTTGCCCCCCTGCTTGGAGCATTAAGGTAAGTTTTATTTATTTTTGATGTTTTATTATATATTCAAAGTTTCCAACTTCGATCATATGTTGTCGAACATATGGGATTTGAAGTTTTGAAACTTTGAATATATAATATAGACCCTGCAAACAATTCAGCCAAACTATTACAGGCATAAATGGGTTTACTGTAATATTTCAAAGCATTTAAAAGTTGAAAAAAATGTGGAGACAAAAATATGGGAAACTCCTTTGTAAAAGCAATATATCTAAAAGAAAAATATTTCATATTTTTTGTGTTTGTGCAAAAAAGTTTTTTTTTTTAACATGGAGAGAAAGCTAAAGATGATGGAACCTTAGAACATTTTGCTGAGATAGGTTAAATGTAATTAATAAAATTATGGTATATTGTATACATAAATGTACCTGATAGTTTATTCTTCCTGTTATAGTTGGCTGATTTCCTAACTTAAAATTCTTCCTGTTATACTTGGCTGATTTCTTAACTTAAAATGTACAATACTGAGAATAACAAACAAAGCCAGTCATGAACTGTAATACAGCACACTAAGACTACATCAAATCCTTCTTCATAAATTTTACATTCAAATCTAAAGAGATCAACAAATTATAATCAACGACAAAGCAAATAACTCCAGATTTTAAGAAGTGGAGTAAGGTATACAGGAGAGCCAATATCTGGGAAATAATACTGCTTAGTTTGTCATTATCCATCTTAAATCAAAGGTATGGATCAGTACATACTCCAAAAAAAGAGATGAGTTGGACTGGTCAGCTAATGTTTAATCATGTCCTAATAATCATTCCTTGAAGTAAGCCAGGTAACAAAGGACAAAGCCTATATCTTTGTAATGCATTTTTTTTTCAAACTATTATAGTATGCTCAGTTTTGTATAACCTCAAGGTCATTATTCAATGACAGTAGTGTACCTTCAATAGTCTGTTCAATAACAAATGCATATGTTATAGCAGGTTTAAGTATAAGGCAATTAACTGAATCAACTACCTCAGTAAATAAAATATGTCTCAATATGGACCACATGTGAGGCAAAGAAAAATGGAGTTATTACATTTTTGCCTATTAGCAGAGGGGGATCATGGGCAGCCATGGTGGTGCAGTGGTTAGAGTTGATGCCTCACAGCAAGAGGTTCTCTGGTTCGATCCTTGGCTGGGGTGCCTTCTGTGCGGAGTCTGCATGTCCTCCCTGTGGTTGCGTGGGTTTCCTCCGGGTGCTTCAGTTTCCTTCCACATCCCAAAGACATGCTATAGGTGGATTGGACACTCTAAATTGGCCCTAGGTGTGAGTGTGTGCCTTCTGTGGAAGGTTGGGTGCTGGGCTGGCAACTTGACACTGTAAAATTCCACTGCCAATCATGAGCGGACAGGTGATCCACTGTGGCACCCCTAACTGGGAAAAGCCGAAAGAAGAAGAGTAGAGTGGGATCATATTTACTTTACTTTTGCCTCCATGTGTTGAAGAAACTGTACGAGGCTCATATGATCAACTTTACTGAAGGATTTAGATTGATCAATAAATATAGTTAGACCATGAGTCAGTCTGTCATCTGCATTATATACTTGTCCAAAAATGGTTACAATGACAATATTAGCAGAATGATCTTATAAAAGTTATGACTGAATTTGCCAGTATATTTTATTTGAAATATTCCCTTAATAGGTCACATAACAAGCCTGCAAAAACTTTTGACAAAGGATTTAAAAGAGTTATTGGCTAATAATTAATTATTAACAAATAAAATAAATAAAGAAATAATTCCTCAGTCCTTCTGTCACTATTTTTATATACAGAGACTAATGTTATTATTCGCAACTTGGTGGGTGGTATTATGCAACATGCACGTGTGAAGGCTGCCAGCCCAGCTAGCTAGAATTTTATAAATAATACAATGTCATTTGTGAACAGTAACATGATTTGTATGCTTGTCTTACAAATGTAAGAAAACTGTATGTTATGTGCTGAACTTCAAGACTGTAACCACAGAGTACCTTACAGGAAAAGAACAGAAATGTATATACCTATGCAAATGTATGTTTTCATGGTAGAAGTTGGAACATACAGCATTAACTTGCAAAACTCTTGATAAAATAAGTTGAAATTGTTTATGACTGTGCTATAAAGCTAGTTAATGCAAAGAGACAGGATGTCTACAGCTAGAGGATTCTTTCTATTGTCTGGAAACAGAAATAATTACAGGTTTCACAGGTAAAAGTATTTAACTGTTTTACAACTTCCAGTTCCAGGCAAAACTTCTTAGAAATAAGTATTTTGACACAGAGGTGTCAAATAGTGATGTTATCCAGCTAACTCAGCAGTAATGTATATTATTAATTTAAGAAATATCTCTGGGAGAAAGTCTGTGCATTTTGTATCTTGTCTTGGATCAAGAAACATCCTCTCACCAGCACTTCTGCCTTGCTAATATTAAGTACTAGATTACAGTGATTTCTCTTAGATATAGATAGGAATACAGTAAAGAATAGTTTAGATGTTTTTTGTATTTATGTGAGACTGTCCTGCAATATTGTTTTAAAGTATTTCCTGTGATTCTGAACTCTGTTGTCACTGTGTTGAGTTATTGATTATTGTTTTGTGCTTTTATTATTTATTATTAAATATATTTAAACCTTTTAGTTGTGGCTGGTTTGTTTTGAGATATTAAAGCTCTTAGAATACTTGCATATGTATTGGGTGACACTGTATAGGCCACCCCTAAATAGCCTTAAAAGTTTTGATCACACTTACCATTTGGATAATAGTAACATTACACAGTAGAATTGGTCACCCTTTGTAAGGGCCTTATAGTAGCTGATAAGTAGTGGTTGGTGGCAGTTGGTACTACCTTATAGTCTGGGCAGAAGGGGGCATAGCTAGTAAACCTGTGCCAGCCTTCCCTAGGAGTGCCTGTGTATTTGTATATAAAGCAAATTTCAAAGTGTGTGTGTGTGTGTGTGTGTCAGACAGACATGAAGCACTGGTTGGACAGAGAGGTGCTGGAGGTTTTGGCTTGACCACTTGGCTAAGATCTGAACACTATAGCTGTGCCAGTGGGAAGTCTTATTGGGGATCTGGGGAAAAGGAAGGAGAAACCATCCCCAGATTGACTGTGATCTCTTTGTGCTCTTAAGGGAACTTGTACTTTACTGTATGTGTACTTGTCATCCTTCCAATGGGCATGTCCCTGACTGGTGTTAGTGGTGAGGATTAACGCTCCTTGATTACTGGGCCAGTGCTGGGGCATCACAGCATGAATTAAAATATATATGATATGCCAGACTAATAATTACAAATAAGTTTAATGAAGTACAGATCACTACTAGCCATAGTAACAAAAGGTTGAGTCCAGCTATCAGAATGGCTCTATATATTTGTTGGTCAGTCATAAAGGAAAAGCAGGAAAAGCAAGAAGACTGTAGTGATTTTTTTTCAGTTGTAAGATTTTACCTCTTAACTTAGGTTTGCTGGTAAATATGGTCTACTACAAGTTTTCACATGCTAGTAGCATGGGGCATGCTTGCTTGCTGCAACTTGCTTTAAAAAAAACAGAAAGTGCTCTAATTCCTACTAGACTGATCTCCTGTAACAACTTAGCCCTCACAACACCCAACCCTATAAAACTGTATAACTCTGCAAGATCCCTAACTCTAGCCGTAAACCCCCAACCCAGTTCATAACAGCAGTCCTTACTCCCTTTGCTTAAGACTTCACTGCATCCATAAACCTATATTCCCAGTTTGCCTCCTAACCCTAAAATTAGCACTCTGGTCTCCTAACCTAAAACTTTTTTCCTGCTGCTTAACCGTAAGATCCATTCCCACTCCTTAACTCTGAAACTCCATTCCTGCTCACTAACCCTAAAACTTACCTCCTGCTTCCTAGACCTAAAACTCTCTTCTCACTTCCTAACTCAAAAACTCAAATTTTGCTCCTTTGTCCTAACATTCTCCTCCTGCTCTTTAAACCTAACCACCTACTCAATTGCTGACCTAATCTACAATCCCCCCACGTCCTCCCTATGGCTGCCACACTTATCTTATTCATACTCAAATAATGTGTTTAGATAAGGTGTGGCAGCTGCTTGAGAAACTCATATTTAAGTTTTAGTATGAGAAGCAACCTACACAAGCTAGAAAATCTTTGAGTTCCTGACTTTCAGACAATTATCTTTGAGCACCTGGGACTTGAGTACCTGTAGAAGCATCTGCACAATATGTCTTAACTCGTGTTATTTAATGAGCATCTCAAAGAATTGTGCCATTATTACCTTTTATATTCTTTATATTTTTTTTCTTATTTTTAACCACTAAAGCATTTAAATTCTTCCAGATTTATGATGTACTTTCATAAAATGTGGTTGCTCTGTCTGACCATAACTAAAGCTGGGATTCATAAACACTTGCTGCATTGTACTATTTCGTAGGGAAGGACGGATAAGCAGGGTGTCTGTAGTTCTGAAAACACTCTCACGTGATGCGGACAAATGGAAAGTAAGGTATATCAAAGATATATGCTAATGATTGCATAATGAGCCATGCTGCATGCTAATGAATTAAAAAAATGGCAACACGATTCAGAAACATATCAATGTAGCTCAGCCATGTTGCACACATATTAGCAATGTATATGACCATTTCCTCATGCTCAAGCAGAGAACAACTGCAAAAAATGTCAGAGGTTGATGCAGCAATCAATTTATTTATTTATTTATTCATTTATTGACATTTGCTGACCGGGAAAGTCCACTGGGTTAGAAGTCCATTTTCAATGCAGGCCCAGGGAGAAAAGCTCCACAGTTAAACAAACATAGCCAATAAAATATTATACAATTATTATACAAGCACTAGTATAAAAGCAAAGTACAGAGTTGAAAATAGATGCACATGGAATGTTCAATAATATACTTTCAGTCACAGAAAATAATAATAGACTTTAGTAAAGTATAACATACTTTCAAACCATGTGATAGTAGTAGTACAATGATGAATATCATTGGTGGGAGGAAATAATGATTCAGAGGAGGAAGATAGATATCAGAGAGGGTTGAAAGTAGGCTCTTGGTACATATGGTTTGGGGTTAAGGGGGCTTACACTGTATTTCACAAGTACAGGCTGGATTTTTTTAAAAAGTGGGTTTTTAGTGCAGCTTTAAAGGCCAATAGGGAATCCAGTTGAGAAATAGATGAGGGGAGGCTGTGCCATAGTTTGGCTATGTTGTATGAATATATGCATTGTCCTGCTCTCTTATTGGGTTTAGCTACATTTAGATGTATTTTTTTCTGAGAAGTGGAGGATTCGAGTAGGGTTATGTATATGTGCATAAGAGAGATTGAAGAGCGGGACAGCTGTTGGGTTGGAAAATTAGTTTATGGGCAGTAGTTAGTTGAGTAAAGTGGAGACAGAGATGAAATTCTAACCAGGACAGGTTTTAGATAGTGTTGCAGTGGTATGAGTGGTTAGACAAGTTAGAGGAGAATTTTGCTATCTTATAGTAGACTGATTGCAGATTACTACTGAGAGATGTATGGATGTTGGTGAAAATGGGGCTCCCATACATGAGGGATGGAATAATAAAATGTTAGCTAGTTTTATCTTTGTTTTTCAAGGTAAAGTTTGTGTCAGTATAATTTGCCCAGTTTGAAGTGGGTTTTCTTTACTGTATTGAGTATGTGTTGTTCAAAGGAGAGTTTATCATTGATAGTAATTCCTAGAAGTTTTGCATATTGTACCTGCACAATTTCTGTTTTGTTATAGGAGAAAACCTTAAATTCTGTAGCTGGAGGTTTTGAAGAGAATATTAACAGTTTAGTATTTTTTGGGTTCAGCTTTAATTGGGCATTGTTTAGCTAGGTTTCTATGGAGGAGAAGGCATCTTTGGTGATTTTCTGGAGGTTAGTGAAATTATTGGAGGAAGAGATGATGGCTGAATCATCTGCATATTGAATCCATATGCTTTGTTGGGAGGCTTTATTTAGATCATTAATGAATACATTGAAGAGTAGTGGTCCTAAAATGGATCCTTGCAGGTCACCTATGTTGTTTGCTAGGTAATCTGATTGATGGTTTTGCCATCTAACTGATTGCTGTCTATCATTTAGTTAAGAGGAAAGCCAGGTTATTATACTTAGAGAGCATCCACGTTTTTCTAAGTGTATTAACATCTTAGAGTGTGATACTGTGTCAAAAGCTTTTGATAGGTCCAGCAGGAGTACTGAAGTGAATAGGCCAGCATCAAGAGCTTTATTCACAGTATCATTAAAGGAGAGTAAACTTGTGGTCATACTATGACCAGGGTGGAAGCCATGTTGAGTGGGAGCTAAGAGGTTGTTGTTGATGAGGTGGTTTAGTAGTTGGGTTTGAATAATTTTTTCCAGGATTTTTCATAGTAGGGAAAGAATGGAGATGGGCCGGTAGTTTGAGAGATAATGAACATTTCCTCCTTTCTGTAGTGGGGTTATAATGGATTTTTTCCATATTTGGGGCACATAAGATTCAGTGATAGAACGATTGATAAGAATGCTAACAGGTACTATAGTTCTAGCTGCAAGTTGTAAGTATTCTGATGGTAAGTTATCAGTGGAGAGTGAGCAGGGCTTTAATTTGGCTAGTAATTTTAGAACTAGGGATGTAGGCATGGGTTGTAGTGAGAAGGGTGGATTGGGTGGAATACTATTGGTTGGGACTAGGGTGTCTATTGAGGTATTACTACAGATTGGGTTGGTTTTTGAGGATGAGTCCTTGATTAGTTTTTGGATGGTGTCAATGAAATGGGTATTAAATATTTGTGCTATCTGGAGAGGGTTTTTGTCAGGAGCAGGTGGTGGATTTTGAATGTTAAGAAGGGAGGATACAAATTTCCAGCATTTTTTGGATTATTACTTTGGGAAGAGAGTTTAGAGGAGAAATAGGTTTTCTTATCAGTTATGATAAGTTTTTTTTTGCAGCATTTCTAATTTTTTTAAAGTTTTGTTTGTTTTCCATAGTCCTACATTTTTTCCAAATTTTCCAGGCTTTATCTCTAGACAGGAGGGTTTGTTTGGTATGCTTTGTTAACCAGGGGGCATGGTTTGTTTTTGTGTGTTTAGTACGAAGAGGTGCTAGGCTATTTAGTGTACTAAGATAGGTGTTATTAAAATATTGAACAGCGTCATCTAGGGGCAGTGATTTTAATGGGGACCAGGTCTGAGCTTGAAGGGTTGTTATAAATGTGTTTTGGTTAAAGTGGACGAGGTTTCTAATAGATTTGTATATGTGAGATTTGGGGATGTGTAGATGGGTTTTATGGGTATATGCAGGAAGGTGGTTGCTTAGGGTGTTAGGGAGGGTACCGGTATTGGTGTAGTAGTGGGGGTGGGATACTAGAATCCAGTCTAATATATCTTCAGCCAGGGTGTTTAATGCATGTGTAGGCTCTATGATAAGTTGAGTGAAACTATAGAGATTAATGCTGGTATTTGGAGCTTTGGAGGTTATGTTTTGCCAGTTGATGTTAGTGTGTCCAAGAATGATAGTTTCCTGGGAGATATTATGGTTAATCCAACCTAGGAAGTCTTCTAAGTGGGGGAAGTTTTGACCAGGGGGAATATAGATGGTGACAATACAGAGTTGTTTGTTAGAGCGTATATGGAGGGATGCCATTAGGATTTCCAGACAACTGAAAGTGGGGACTGGTTTTGGATGTATATTTATTGTTAAGGAGTCTGTATAAATTAGGGCTACACCCCCTCCTTTTTATGGATCCTATCATTACGAAGAATGTTGTAACCTGGCAGAAGGATTCAGAGTCAGATACATGTGCTTTAAGCCAGGTTTCAGTTATTGCTACTATGTCTGGTGACTGGTTACAGAGCCATTTTTTATTTATTTATTTATTTTACATTTGTTGACCGGGCTAGGCTAGCTGGAGAAATTTCCATTTTCAGTAGCGGCCCGGGGAGAAAAGCTCCACAGAGTGAGATACATACAGAAAATCTATCAAACCAAAAAAATAATGATAACAATAACAATCATAATATTGGAGTTAGTATTAGGGTTTGCAATAACAAAAATAAAGACTAGTAAACCCTTCAATGTAAAGTAGTACTACAGGGTTAATTCCTATGACACACAATACTATCTACATGACATGATAAAAATTGAGAAAGAGAAGGAAGAAAAAAGAGAACTTAATAGATATAGTCAAAAAGGAAAGTATGTAAGGAAAGTAGAGTGAAAGAAAGTAAGGGAAATGATAGAGATTAACTGTGGAGAAAAAGCTAAACAACAGTGGGGGAAGAAGAGTAAGACAAAGAGGGAGTAGTGAATGAAGGAGGAAGGGAGAATAGTTATATTTAGTTAGTAATAGTAAATTAGCTAGTCAGGTTTACTACATGAACAAAGCCAGTGATTTTGGAAATGCAGTTTAATATTTTGTTTGAAAAGAGGCAATGATGTAATCTTTGTTATGTTAGTAGGTAACAAATTCCATTTTGCCCCAACAGCATTGGTAAAAGAGAGTCACCAGCATTATTATTTGATTTTATAGAACTTGTCAGAATTTTACTGGAGGAGCGGAGAGAGTTAAGATTTTTATATGGGGTAATGAGTTGTGAGAGTATTGGGGTATTATTAGGTTGGTATAAGATTTTGTGGGCAATGCAGAGTTGGTGGATTATCAGATAGTTCTGAAACTCAGGCCAGCCTAAAAGTTTTAAGTTTAGACAATGATGTGTTTTATAGGGGTTGCGGTAGCAAAGCGGGCAATGTTATTATAACAGGTTGCCAGTTTGTTAAGGCTTGTTTTTGGGATTGGTGAAGATAGGTGAAGCATACAGAAGAGTAGAGATAAGATGGGAGTGGCGATCCTTGTTCTAGTTGAAGGTGTGAGAAAAGGTCTAATTCGATATAGGGATCCTATCTTTCTATTAACTTGTTTTATGGAGTTGTTAATGTGTAGGTCAAATGAGAGATTATTGTCTATTGTAATACCTAACAATTTAGTTGATGTGTCAGGTGAGATGACAGTGGCGCTGTTGGAGGAGATAGAGAAGTGTAAGGAGAGGTCCTGGATGTGGGGTAAAAAGAAGAAGTTTGGTTTTCTTTGCATTTAGTAAGAGGAAACGACTAGAGAACCATGTTTCTACGGTATTGAACACTGTTTGGGTGAGAGAGATAAGTTCAGTGGTAGAAGATGCTGAGCAGATGAGCGTAGAGTCGTCAGCGTATTGAATGCAGGTTGCTTGAGGGATTATAGTTTGAAGATCATTGATGAAGAGGGAGAAGAGAAGTGGTCCAAGGATAGAGCCTTGTGGAACACCAATGGAAACAGGCAAGAGTGAAGAGGTGTGGTTATCCCAGAGAACAGCTTGTTTTCTATCTGACTGGAATTTAGTAATTTTGTTGCAGAGGCTTTGTGCATTGATAGTTACAAAGTATAAACCATGGGCTTTAGGGTTGCAAATAAATTTGGGTAGGCTATCTGGTCCAGGATTGGGATGAACATCTCCACATTGAGGTAATACTAGGAGGAGATGTAGTGGATTGTGTGGCCAGTGAGTTTTTAGTGATGGTAATTGTGGATAATGTGTTAATTTCAGGTTAGTGGTAGTGGTGGTGAGGTGTCATTTGGCTATCCTTAGATGTTGCTTACTAATAGGGATGGTGAGATGTTGGAGTAACTATTTAAGTTAGGTTGTAAGTGAGTTGTTAGTGTAGTGGATTTTGAGGGAGATGTATTTATTCCAGAGTGAGCAGTGGTGGAGAGGATTAATAGGAGTAGTGAAATAGTAAGGACAAGTAAGATAGATAACTGGTACATAATTGACTTAGGAGGATGTGGAATTGCATGGAATGCTAAAATAGGTGCTGGGAGGTGTAGAGTAGTTGGAGAGGGAGAGGGAGGGTAGGGGAGGGGGCTATAAGGATGTAAGAAAAAGTATTGGTCTGAAAGCTAGAAGGTGGACCTACAGGAAGTATAAATCTAATGGAAGTGGGGGTGGGTGGGAATGGGTGTAGGGTAAGGAAATAGAGTGAGCTCAGAGTGAAGTGGAGGGTGAATGGAGCAGGTTGTGTCCACATTCAAGTGTGGCAAATAAAAACTATCTCCATGAGCCAGCAGGCTAAGGTAGGAGGAACAATAGTTATAGGCGATTTGAAATTACAAAATCAATATAATGTTCTCATAAAGTCCAGTTTTAGAAGGCTATGTTAGCACAGTGTGCAGAACCAAACATAGGAGGGTTTATAAGCACTAGGGAGAAGTAGAGTGGGGTAAGACTCTAATAGATTAAGAAACCAACAGATCAGCAGGAAAAAGTGGTGAGATGGCCTTGTAGACGTTCTATAGCAACGTGCTTCTGAATAAATTAACAACAATTAACTCTACTCATAGCCAACTGTATCTCAGCCATAGCCCTGTTGATATGGAAAACATGGACATTAGTAGCCATGTCCTCATGTATTGCAACTTTATGAACCCCTGCAAATAAGGCATAGGTTTTCTAAAGACTGACAGCAAGGTAGTAAAAGCTGTGGCATACAGCTGCATGCAAAAACCTGTTATGTGCCCCTCTGTTCATCAAACATAGGCATGTTAATATCATTTGCAGAGATCGGGAGGGGTTACTGGTGTGCATGTTTTTCACAGGAAAGTGTGTGGTTTCAACTACCGATATGTGATAAAATGAAGGACTACAGTTTTGAACAGTGTGTAAAAGTATGGTGTGCTGAGGTTTTTACTGGTTGAAAGGCCTGGAACAGTCTGTGCTGTCAGCAATGGTGGTTCAAGCACATCTCCACAGGGACACAGCCTCGGCATGTGGGCCAGCTCTGTACTATGACATATTAGGCATGTCTAAGTGAGAAGTGGCTGAGGGTTCCTCCTCCCTTGCATGCTACCATATATGACAAAAAGGCTCTGTTAGGAGTTACACTGGCAGTTTCATGGCTCTAGATGTCAGTCCACTGCCCAAATGTGACCAACATCTGCTGGAGTAGGTGTCAGCATGACCATGACCAGGGAATGGTCCTTCCTGAGTGCAGACACTTCCGCAACTGATGCAACAGTAAAAGTGCTATCATTGTGGGAACATGAACTCACCTGTCCATGGACACATTAACAGCTGACGATGTTTCAGATGATTGACCACAAGGGTGACCCCTCCCCCTTCAGATGATCCAGAACAGACACTGCACATTTCAATTTGTCATTCATCACTTAGCATGCACCAGGCTGGATGACCATCCCAATCTCTGCCAAGGTCCTGCTGGAACTCGCCAGCTTGGTACAATGGAAGTCTGAAAGGTGGTACTGTCCTTGAGGGAGATAAAGAACTCTTCTGTCTCAGTAAGTGGTGGTTGTAAAGACATACAGTCACCTGTAGTCCCTGGTTTCTGTGCCAAGGGCTCTGTTCTTTTGGTGGCATTTCTAGTGATGTAACTTCTCTGCCACACCATAGCATGGCTGCAGCCCTGGCTGCCTACAGCATTCATATTTTTAACAGTGTTTCACCAGATATGGTCATGGAAAGGCTTTTCAGAGGTTTGCAAAGCAATGAGTCATCTACCGTGGAGAAAGGGCCTGTAGTAAACCTCATTCTCAACTTCAGTAAACAGATGCTTATGGCTACCTCTACTCATAGCCAATTGTATTTCAGCCATAGCCCTGTTGATATGGAAAACATTGACATTAGTAGCCATGTCCTCATGTATTGCAACTTTATGAACCCCTGCAAATAAGGCATAGGTTTTCTAAAGACTGATAGCAAGATAAATGTACTAACAAAAACAGTCAATATCCTAAATAATTCCATTAATAATAGCTCACACACTTCCAGCAACAGAGTAACAGGTGAACAACTGTTGAGTTATCAGGCGTGTGTCCTCCTAAGCAAAACAGTTACAATATAAACCCCCCACAACAAACCATTTTATTAAATATCCTTTATATTCACATGTGAACTTAATCAACATTACAATAACACATGTAAACCTCTGTTCCAACAAGCCATTTCATTGTGCTGGCATGGTAAAGTATCCATTAATCAATATACCCCTGCAGACAGCTTAGAAAAATTTAGCTGGCCTAAAGAAAAAAAAAATAGTCATATACATCCCTCACAAGTACACACCTACATGCTAACATTGACCACAGATGCAGGTATAACAAATAACATGTACCTGAAAGTTTTCAGACTCATTTTGTGTAGAAACAGTTGTCTGGAATAATTAGTTTGCTCAAATCATCATCATCATCAGCCCCCTTTTCCCATTTTCTCCATGGGGTTGGAGTGTCATGTTAACTGTTGTCATCTTTGTCTTGATTCAATGCTACACACCTGCCTTCTTCCATAGTCATGCCTGACTGTCGCAGATCTTCTTTCACACAATTCATCCACCTCTTTGATGGATGCCCTAGTTTCCTCTTACGTTCTTCCTGTCTGTTCCTAATCTTCTTAACCAGATTGTCTTCTGCTTTTCTGCACTTGTGCCCGAACCTCAGAAATCTGTTCTATTTGATTTTTTTCTGCAATTGGAGCTACTTTGGCTTCTGCTCTTATGTCCTCATGTCTTTGTCTGTCCCATAGTGTACATTCTGTCACCCATCTCAGGTAATTCATTTCCATCATCTGTAGCTTCCTCATCTGTTCTGACTTTACTGACCAGGTTTCTGTACCACACAGTAATACTAGTTACATCATTGTTTTGTACACCTTTCTTTTCAGCTTCTTTGGCATTCTTCCATCATATACTACACCTGATATTCCATGTCAGTTGGCTGCAGCCCCTCTGCTTCTAGCTTTGACCTCTTCATTCAGACTTCCCTTTACCTCAACCACCATTCCCAAATACTTGAAGCTATTAACCTGTTCCACTATCTTCTCATCTATCTCAATTGTCAGGTTCTTCTGATTTCCCCAATTTTTTTGCCATTACAACTGTCTTATCTGTACTCAGTTTCATTACATGTGCACCAGCTTTGCATTCTATTCCCCTATCCCCTGCTGAAGTTCTTGCTCAGAGTCTGCCTGTAATGCCACATTGTCTGCATACAGCAACTTTGTTGATCTGTCCCCTCCAACCTGTTTGTTAATGTACTCCATCACCATTATTGACAGCAGTGGGCATAGAGCTGACCCATGGTGTACATCCACTACTGGAAACTTCTGTGTGAGACCAAACACTGTTCATAGTTGAGTCATTGGGTCCTTGTAATGGCCTGCAGTAATTCTACCAATATTTGTGGGACTCCAAACCACCACAGTACTGCCCATATCAGCTTTCTTGGGATCTTGTCATATGCTTTCTCAAAGTTTAGGAATGCCCAGTTGGACTCTTTCCTCATCTGTAGCTTCTTTTCAACTATCTGTCTCACTGCAAACACTGGGTCAGTTGTGCTGCATCCTGATCTGAATCTGAGCTACTCATCTCCCAATTAAGTTTCTTGCATTCTTCTTACATTATGTGTCTTATTTATAATAGCTTTACTCTCCCCTTCCATTGGCTAGCAGCAAGTCCAAAATTTTAGTTCACCAAGATTTAACAATTTCATCTCCCTTACTCCCTATGTTCATCAGCCAAAACTCAGGTCTCCTCTTCCAGTAAACCAGGAGTTTTATTAAGACAAATCCTACAATTCTCCCAGCTGCAGTGCACTGGCTTTCTACATACAACAATACACTGATATGGCTTCTCTCAGACACTATTTCAGCCTTTCTAAATGAATTCCAATGAGTTCTGCTCAGCACACAAACTTTATCTTACTTTCATAGCTCCCAGGCCTGATGGTGCTTTCTAAAGTGCCCCCCCCCCCATAGCTCTCAACTTCTTAGAGCAAAATATTTGGACAAAGCTATAAATAATAGGGAATGAAGGCCGAAAAATAGGGACAGTTTTTAAATATTGCTCTTAGTTGATAAAATAATGGGCTTTGCATTTGTGTGAATTTTCTGAAGGGTATAAAGTCTGACACTCAAATATCTGTCATTATTGTCTGGCTTCAGTCATTAATGATTTACCAAGAATTTGCCAGAAAACCAACATTTTATGAGGAACAAACTGAAAATATGAGGCACAAATCTGGGCATTCTGGGAAAATCTGGTCATTTGAGAGGTATGCCTCCCCCCCACACACAGACAAGTTTGGATAAATAACTGCTTATTTGATTACATAGCCCTTCTCTCAGTTCATATGAAGGGACTATGCCTCAGAATCTTTAGATTTATAAGTAGAGAAGATTCAAAAGTTTATCACAAAAATAAAATAGTATGGCTACCCAATTTAAACTAACAGTTAAGTTAAAAGAGTTCCAACTGCACAAGGTTGTATAGGCTGGTAAGAGGAAGTCTGTGTGGCTTGTATGGCATCATTAGACTCAGTTCTTTTTGAAACAGTGAGACTGAAGCACATACCCCTTGGGGCTTACACCATGTTTGGAGAAATAATATTAATCTGAATATAAAATGGGGGGTGGGGCAGTTTGGCACAGTAGATGCCTAGACTGCAGTGTATACTATTACTTCAGGTTAAGCAGAAGAAATCTCAAGTTAATGTTACGGTTGCTAAGTAGCAAAAATATAGAATTAAATCCTCGGGCTTTTAGAAGACCAGTAGATTACAAGCTTGCAATTTAAACCTCTGTACCTGGGTTTCTGATACTCACAGAATGATACCCTAAAGGTATGCATTGACACTGTTATGTTTAAGCCATGTGCATGATGCAGTAAAGTGATGCAGATGAGGTTGTTTAAATGTAGCTGGCTCACCACAAAGTGGGTTGTCAGCTAAAATATCTTCCAGCAAGGTATGTTTGTCAGATACATGTAAGGCAGGAACTCAATAAAACGCATGGCCAGTGACTCAGTACCTTATGCACATGACTGCATATAGGATATTTCAAATCTGTCCTTAAGTATTTTAAGGCACATAGCCAACAGTTATTTTTATGTAAAAATTTATAAGAAAATAGTTTTTCTTTGGTCTAATATTGATATATTTATACATGGCACAGAGACTATAAGATCAGTTTATGTATATGTGGCACTGAAGGAACCAAATTCATTTATGTATTTGTGCCACTGAAGGAACCAAATTCACCTGATCATGATTATAAAAGATTAAAATGTACATGTTTTAAGTATCTTGGAAATATGAACATTCTGAGTCTAACCTGCTTAACTACTTAAAGGTGACTTACGTACAAGTTGCATTGTCCACAAACCCGAATCTTCAGGGGAGTGGCAAAGTGTATCTTTTTTCATGGAGTGTAGCACTTTCGCACTTTGTATTCATTAGCAGGCCCAATGGAAAATTTGAGCATCAAGCCAGCTGGCAGCGATCGAACAGGTAAGAAAATGTAACTCACTGTGGCGGACTTTCAGAATGTGTGGCAACTTGTTAGTTGACTTTGCAGTGTGGAGGGGGGGGGTGTTTATTTAATTTAGATGTTAAAAAAAGGTACAAAACATTTCATGGTTTTGGTGACTCATGAGTCACATTTGTGGTGGCCGGGGGTGCTTTAACTCTTTTATTTTAATTTAAAAAAATGAATAAATAATAATGAACCTTAAAGGAGTTTGCTGGTATACTGGACTGCAGGGACCTTATTGGGTCAGGTAACTCGTTACCTCCCCCGGAGTGGCTGCGGAAATTTTATTCCTATCCTTCACCTATTAGTCATCCGCAGAGTATCCAGGATTGTTCATGTTTAGGGATATTCTCGACAAGTCAGTGATTTGAATTTTTGATGTGATGACAGGCATTTGACTGTCATTTTGCATATATTTAAGAAAAATATATAATATAAAAAGAAGAAAAAAGCATGATGATATACATTTTTAATTTGTTGCTGTACACTAATCACCATTTGCTGGATGATTTATGGCAATTAGGGGACTGATTGCATGTAACAGGGATAGATATGGGTTTCACATTTCATATTTCATATTCTTCAGGAATTGCATGGTAAAACAAGTTCTGAGTGCTGTTTTTCCTCATGTATATTACTTATGCTTAAGGATTTGGAATAGACACTGAAAATTTAATAACTGATGCTAGCTAGGTCTCATTGTAATAATGCTGCTAACCTTGCATCATCTACGGCAATGGGGCAAATCAGGCACATTTGTTAACAGTTACCTGAAGAATTCCCGACTAGAGTAGTGTTATATTTGGGTCCCAGTCTTTCATTTCTAACAAAAACATTAACATATGGCTGTTTTATCAGCTTTAGATTATAAGATCAAGATTCAGTTAGGTTTTCTTGGCCGTTGTTTTACCTAGTCACGTGGTGCCATCTGTTACATTACTGGCTGTTGGGCAAATGTCAGGTTAGACTTTTGGGTGGGGGCACTTTGTAGTTCTTCTTACGGGGTTTGCTAATCAGAGATTTAATATTAAGGTTTTAATTTGCAGTTTGGAGCTGTGTTAATAATACCACTGGTTTGGGTCTGGCTCCACACCCAGGGTGTTGAGTACATTGTAAGTAATTTTTAGTTTGATTGAGCATGAGTGCTGGTGGTTGGCACCAGTTGTAGTATGTGCTTTAATAAGTATGAGTAACCAGTAGCTGTAAGTGGAAGGGTGGAATTGTTATAACTGGTTATGGTGTATGCTGTTGATAGTAGAATACTCTTGTAATGATTGCTGCTTCATTTTGATTTAGCAACTTGTAAGTTTACTTACTTATTGTATCTGTGGGAGCTCTTTACTTAGTGGTTCCAATTATTACCCATCCACTGGGCGTGTTTTCATAGTTTGTTATTCTTCAGTTTAGTCAGAGAGGGGCTGTCATATCCATGGATCTTAGGTCACAGTTGAGTTTGGTGGGAGAAGAGCATGGTATTCCAGAGCCCCCACATCAGCATGTCAGGTTTCTGTCACTGGTGCATTTTAGTCAAGCCAAGTATGAAGTTTGTATGGCTGTGATGGTGCAGTGGTTAGCATTGTCACCTCACAACAAGAGGTTCTCCAGTTTTATTCTCAGCTGTAGCAAGGGTCTCCAACATATGTCATATGCTGCCAGACTAAAGAAACTCCAACTCTATTCAGTAGCATACCGCCTACGCAGAGGTGATCTGTGCCTGACATACAAGGCCATGTCCAATCAGGAATTGCTGGACATGCTCCACCTCCAAAAATCCAAATCCATCAGAACCACGAGAGCTAAAGATTTGAACCTCAGCACAAATATGAATAGGACGTGCTGGAGGGACAGATTCATAACTCAGAGGCTTCCCATACTCTGGAACAGAATCCCAGTTCATGTTAGGCAGAGCCCCTCACTGACTCTCTTCAAGAGAAATCTTGACGAGTGGATGGGAGATCGTAGGTTTACCCCAGGGGTCATCTCTGTGTCACTACTAGACAGGGGCACAGTAAACTAATTCTATTATGTAAGGGGGTCTTCACTGTGTCACTACTAGACAGAGGCACAGTATTCTAAATCTATTCTGTACACTTTTGTACCATTACATGGGGTGGCGAAAGCCACATCACTATGGCTAGGCTTATAAATGCCCCAGGGCAGACAGCCTAGTACCTAACTATGAAACTATGAAACCTTCTGTGCGGAGTCTGCATGTCCTCCCTGTGGTCGAGTGAGTTTTAAAGATATGCAGGTAGGTGCATGTGTGTATGTGTGCCTTTAGTGAAGGTTGAGTGCCGGACTGGTAACTCAACACTGTAAAAACTCCACTGTCAATCAGTCTGTGGACTGGTGATCCGCTGTGGTGACCCCTAGCTGGAGAAAACCGAAAGACATTGCAATTATGGAGTTTGTAAGGCAAGCATCTCAAGGGCTTTACATTCTAGAACCGCAGCACAGCATCCAACAATTCAGTGGGTTGTTAATTTTATCTGGATCCCTGGATTTGCTTTGTTTGTCATGTTGTCCCTCCACCCCACCCCCCTTTTTTTTCTTTGTGTTAATCCTCTGTATTTTTCAACTTCCACTAAGGTCCAGTCAGTTAAGGATAAATGGGTTCATCTGTCTCAAGAGGCTCAAGGATTACTTTTGGACTTGGAGACAGTGGAAGCAGTTGAATAGTGTTAGAACTCCAGGAAGAGACTGTCACTGAATACAGAAGAGGATTCAGCCGAAGGACCCACCCCTGCCACAAATGCTTGAAGGAAAACCAACAAAGATTTCTCTGGCTCAAGGGTCACCCCTTCATGCCTGTTTGAAGTATCATCAGAATCTCAAGGTAATGCCTCTGATGGGTCAACAAGGCTAAGTTTTAATGGTGTGGTCAGTTTTCTGAGGATTGTTGGAAGAATTTATAAATTCTTTGCTGGAAAGGGGAGAGTCAACCTGCTTAACCTAGCTCTGCAAAAAAAAAAAAAACTTTGGTGATTCCGCAACTATTCTTCCCAGAGAGGGAGGAGAAACTGGTGCTGGCCAGGTTGCACAGCCACCATTATTTAGCTTGCATAGTGAGTCCAAGGAGGTCAGTGGTTCAGTAGGGATGTCCTGCCCCATCACGATGATTGTGTTCCTCAATTTTTGTCTCCAGTGGCTATTGTCAACCTTTAGGGCTCCATTTCCCCATGGTCTCACATCACGGTACATGGTTCCACTAAGGTCAAAGATAATTTATTTATTTTATTTATTTTATTTATTTAACATTTGTTAACCAGGAAAGTCCAACTTGGAACAAAGCCAGTTTTTAGCAGATGCCTGGGGAGAAATGCTCCAGATGCATGTCTTTGTAACGTGGGGGGAAACTGGAGCACCCTGAGGAAACCCACATGAACGCAGGGAGGACATGCAGATTCAACACAGAAGGCACCCAGCTGAGAACCAAACTGAAGAACCTTTTTCTGTCAGGCAGCAATGCTACTGCTGCACCACTGCACCGTCCGTAAGATCCTTAAAGGGGAGTTTGTAGATATATTTGACTTAGTGGATACTGAGGGAATTTAATGCATTTTGGATGCTGACAATACATTTAACAAGGATTTTATGGGAGCATTAGCAGCCATCAGGAAAAAAAAACATCAGCCAGAACATCGGTCATAAACTGGGGTACTTGATCACTAAGTTTTGTGGTGTTCACTGGAGTGATTATCGAGAAGGACCCCAGTCAGGCCTTGCCTCATTTTGCATACTTTGTGGCTGTACGGGAAGTACACTATGTAAAATGAGGTTCTGGTTGGGTGAATTATGACAATGTTTTAGGAAACTGAAAGCACTGTATAAGTCCCTCAGGTGGGAGTTAAGGAATCCTGACATTTGCTCAGTGCTATGCTGGATAAGCAGGCTACCACCAGGATTGATGTTTGGGGTGGTTCTACAAGGGAAGCAAAGTTTTGCTGGGCCTTCAACCACAGAAAATGCCTTTGGCCTGCCTGCAAGTACATCTACTTATGTTTTGGATGTGAAAAAGGTCATCTTGCCTCCAAGTGCTGGGGTTAGCTGGCAGGGACAGGGCTGTTTTCCCACTACTGAGACAGAAGGCTGGGAGGGGCATAACACCTTTCCTCAAGTTAAGCAGCCTTTTTGTGGCCACAGAGAGGACTTTAGCAGGAAACTTGAGTGTCCCAGAGCAGTCTCACTCCCCCATCTGTCTAAATAAATTGATCGACCTACTGTCAGCTTACTCAGATCAAAAGGGGGCAGTCTCTCTTGTTAAAGGCTTCTCTAATGGCTTTCCTATTCAGTTCTCAGGTCCATTGGATTCCAAGTTAGTTAAAAATCTGTCATCCATTTATGGACCTGAAGAAATTGCTGCTATATTGATAGAGAAAGAGCGATCAGCTGGCAGGATACTTGGCCTTTTTTCCACCCCCTCCTTGGCTTGCTTTTAAAATTTTCCCCATTAGGCTTGTTCCCAAGAAACAGGATGGTGAATTCAGGCTGATTTATCATCTGTCCCACCCCCTGGGAGGTTCAATCAATAATTTTATTGATAGTGAGCTGGAAAAGGCATGTTGATCTTCCCTAGATCAGACTGAATAGGTCATTTTGGGCTATTTTGACCTCCTGGCTCTGCAAAATGGACATTCAATCTGCTTTCTGGCTTCTCCGCATGAGACAGGTAGATTGGCCTTATTTAGGTTTTCAGTTTGAAAAAAAATTATTTTTTGACACTGCAGTGCCAGTGGGATGCTTGGTGGCTCATGCCACTTTCGAACTGTTCAGCACCACCTTACACTGTTGCTGGAAACAACAAGCACCCCTTCAGTTGGCGGTTCACTACTTAGATGATTTTCGGTAGTGTGGAAGGGTCAGGATGGTGCTGTAGTGGGCATGAATGTTTTTAAGGAGCTCTGTTCTGAGTTGGGGTACCTTTTCCCAACAACATGTCAGAAGGACCCAGCTGAGTCTTGACTTTTCTGGGTTTGGAATTTGATACCATCGATAACTTGTTCAAGCTTCCTTTGCCCAAGCAACAATAAGTCTGACAGTTACTCTGGAGATATTTGGGGGTTAGCAAAGCTCACACAGGTGAAATCATGCAGCTTCACAATTTGCTGAATTTTGCTTGCAGGGCAGGACCTTTCTGTGGTCCATTTCTGACTTGTGGAAAGGTAACTGGCACAAATATTACTTTGTACAGCTGACCAGAAGGATCAACAATGACCTTCAACTATGGTTCATATTTTTGAACCAGTGTCAAGGGGTATTGTTTTGGCAGTCCCCTTGAGACTCCTCCAGTGGCCTTGTGCTTTTCATGGATGCAGCAGACATATTCTGTATGGGGGATTATTTCCAAGGCAGCTGGTTCTCCAAAAGATGGCTGGAGAGCTGGTTTGAGAAGAGGCAGAGAGACATTACTTTTCTAGAAATGTTCCCCATCTGTGTGGCATTCTTTCTATGGAGGGACAGGTTATGTAACAAGAGGGTGTTTTTTCACTCGGATAATATCTCGGTGGTTCATGACTTCAATAAATTGCTCTCCAGATACAAGTGGATCCACTCTGATATCAGGCTTTTAATTCTGTTGACTTTAAAGACTACCTTATTGTTCTCCAGATTTCACAAGTTGACCAGGCATTCAGATACAAAGGGCACATCAGTTCCTGTGGGAGTCTGGCTAATCGGAAAAGAGTAACAGTATCACTTTTGGTCATGTCCTGGGGCCAGCAATACCAGGAAGGCATATCCTCATCACTTCAGTTTTCAAGGCTTTTTACAGGTCTTTGCCCTATGGTCTCAGGACATGGGGTCTGCAGTTCATCCTTCAATTTTTAGTGGCCAGGTTATCTGCAGGTGATTTACCTAAAACTCTCAGAGTGCATTTAGCAGCTTTGGGATGGTTGGAGCATTTTTTGAGCCTTCAGGAAATGTCCAGCCACTGGCTGACTGGCAGGTTGCTCACGGGCCTTGAGAATATTCAAGGGCATTCCAAGGATTCCAGGAAGCCTATTGGGAGACAACTCCCTCCCCTTGTTGTTTTGGGTTTGAATAAGACTCTAGGTGACTTTCATACCTTTGTTCCATTAGCAGCTTTATTGATGTTGTTGTATACGGGTGCCATTTGTGCTAGCAAATTACTCCTTTACTTCTGTTGGAAGTACTTGTTATCCACACAAATTTTATACTGATATGAGAAAAGAAATCTAAAATGGATCATTCTGGTAAAGGACATCAGATCTGACTAGATAAGTAGGAAGGGTTAGCCATTTGTCCAGTTCATTGGGTCAGATTGCTACATGGCATCATTCCCAAAGGGAGGATGTTAGGCCTGTTTTTTGTTCCGGTTTCAAGCAGGCCATTTAGTCTGGTGGAGGCTAATTTACAAATTAGAAAGACCATGGCTGGGCCAGGGGACTGATCCTCAAGGTTACTCTTTGCATTCCTCTAGAACAGGTCGCACCCCCAGCTTGGCCATGGAAGGGCATTCTGTCAAGGTCATTGAAATAACAGGAGGGTTGGTGTCTGATGCCTTTTTGTTTTACATCAGGCATTAATTTTTATTTCTGTTTCAGGAAAGGAGATCATTCTTTCATTGAAAGAGCTGCAATCCAAGCCTTGGCCTGCCAGGCTGGTCATTTGAGTTCTTTTGATCTTAACAAAAGGGCAGTTCATTCATTTAGTTTTCCTGGCTTCCACTGGTTTCAGATCTGGCATCAAATCACAGTTGAAGAAGCTTTATTCAGAGTTTTGATAATTCGCCTTGGGGGAAATGACCTCACTTAGGCTCCTAAGAAAATCCTGTTGGCCAGAATACTTTTTGATGTGCACCGATTATGTCAGCTATATCCAAACTTGCTTTTTCTGATCTTCCATCATATTGAGAATTTACTGGAAATGGGATAGAAGGTCCAGCGCTTTTGAGAGTGCTTGGCATTTCATTAATCATAGAGTTATGCGACCAGCTTGTCAGATTGGATTCCATGTAATTCAACACAAAGACCTTGACCGATTGGACTCTGATTTTTTATGATATGGACAATGTCCATTTGGACAATCTTGGTTTTGATTTGTTTAATTTAGACATTGTTTTGACTATTAAGGAATTTTTTAATTTTTAACTTGATTCACTCACAGCCTAAGGTACCTGGTTTCAAGGCTACCTGTTGGGAGGAATGGCATGGCACATAGTGGATTGGTGGCAGCCTTACAGCTTCACCCCCATTCTTTTCTCAAATTGCTATTTAGTGGCCTCAGCTTTCTTCAGGTTGTACCCAGATTTGACCAGTGG
This sequence comes from Protopterus annectens, assembly GCF_019279795.1. Taxonomy (NCBI): domain Eukaryota; kingdom Metazoa; phylum Chordata; order Ceratodontiformes; family Protopteridae; genus Protopterus; species Protopterus annectens. The sequence continues at coordinate 1,204,509,209 of NC_056733.1, read as the reverse complement.
CCACATCAAGGGGAATGTGGTGCGGAGGGAAGAATTAAAGGAGTTTTTGACACAAGGTCAGAGTTAGCTTGGATTACGTATCCAGTTCTGCAGGGGCAGTTGGAGCAGGCTAGGTCATGCCAACCAGCTTTTGAGTTCATGGTTTAATGGTTATTGGTTAATATGTTACATGTGAATTACTGTAGCATCATTATGGTTGTCAGAGTCATTTATTCAGTAAAAGGCGGCAAAGGCAATGGGTGTGGAAATTGACTCAGCTCAGTGGGCAAAGACTGTTATCTAATTTTGTGATAGTGCGGAGTGATTAATTCTCTCTGCTTTTTAATTCACCGTTAATCCATTACAAAGCCAAAGCAGTATCATCTCTTGGTTATGCAGAACATTTGTTTGGGGTACACCCTATGATATATTATTCTTCCTGCAGTTTTAAAACTAATTATACTGTGCTCATATTAAAGAAAAATCAAAACAGGCAGTGTTGCATATTTACATTTTATGTGCTGTTTTATGATACTTCTTACTCTCATGGACAATGTTCTTATCTGGGTAGGAAACAAAAAAGAAAAAAGCTGTGATAAACAGGATCTGTTAAGGAAGTGGAAAAACTATATAAGTGAGATAGTAGTCTGCTGAAAGAAGCAGAGGGTTTCTGTATCTATACGGAAGGTGCCAGCTAAAACTGATGATTCTGTGATATGAAGAGAGTGCATATCAAAATGCTCATATGAAATTCAAATATGCCTGCTTGTATATATTTAAGATATTTTGATATTGAATGCTGAATGTAGAAATAATGCAGTTAAAATGCGTGTGTGTTTGTGTGTGTGTGTGTGTGTGTGTGTGTGTGTGTGTGTGTGTGTGTGTGTGTGTGTGGGTGTGTGTGTGTCTGTGTAAATATGTTTCAGTCTTTCATCAGCTAAATAATTATTTTTCAGCTTCTCTTTGGGTTTTTGAAATAGTGCATACTTTCTTATTTAAGTAAATACAAGCACATGCATATATATATATATATATATATATATATATATATATATATATATATATATATATATATATATATATATATATATATATATATATATATATATATATATATATATATATATATATATATATATGAATATATATATATATATATATATATATGTATATATATATGTATATATATATATATATATATATATATATATATATATATATATATGTATATATATATATATATATATATATATATATATATATATATATATATATATATTGTCGGGCAGATTCAATAAAGCCTACACAGTCCATTTACACCGTGTGTGTGTGTGTGTGTGTGTGTGTGTGTGTGTCTGTAGCACACTGTTTTGGATTCGATAAGTGGCTTTACAAGGTGTGTTGAGCTGCTGACAGCCACACAAACAAAGTAAACTTTGTGGCATGCAAATTACAGCATAAGCAGCTGAAATGTGTGCTAATCAAGCAATCCAAGATAGCGGAGCTATTCAACAAGTTATAAAGCAACTGTGTGGACTCACTGCTGGTTTTCCTTGTGAATTCCGAAACCTATTGGAATACAGCCATAGAAACACATCTACATAAAAATAATGTTAGAGGCTGCTGTTGCTGTAATTCATGTGTATGTGTATAGGCTAAAGTCTATGCTGTTGTTGCTGCTAAAAGACCAAGAAGGAGAAGAGTTTTCAGACCCTGAGTAATTTATCACAATCTACATGATGCGGAAATTGTAGAGCACTACATGGTAGATAGAGACACACTACAGGAAATCTGCAAACTCTATCGTCCTCAACTTAAAGCCAGGGCAAACCAAGAGGACCCCATCCCAGTGGAGACATTTGTATGTGTAGCACTTAGAATTTTAGCTGCAGGTACCTTTCAGAGACCAACAGGGGACAAGCTGGGAGTGTTATAGGCAAAGTATCCAGGATCCTCCATCAATTCCTGAATGCTATGCTCCAACATGCTAGTGACCACATATATTTTATCTGTATTCCTGTTGATAGGGCCTGAAATATGCAGGAGTTCTACCTTGTAGCACACTACCCTGAAGTAGTGGGTGCCATAGATTGCACACATGTAAAAATTAAGGCACCACCTAGGGAACAGGGAAGGCTCTACATTAATAGAAAGACCTTCCACTTTATTAACTGCCAAGTTGTGTGTAATGCCAAGGGAATCATCCTGGATGTGTATACTGGCAACACAGGCAGTTTATCTGGCACACCTCCCAACTATAGCAGATGTTCACTAGGGGGCATATTTATGTATTTATTTATTTATTTTATTTTGTTTTACATTTGTTAACCGGGTAGTGTCTGACTGGGCCATGGAGCCCATTTTCAGTGGAGACCCGGGAAGAAAAGCTCCACACACACAGTTATTGTACAGATAGACAATATAAAAATCAATAAAATCATTAAATTAAACACCAACAATAATATACTTAATACAAGACTAATACATGTATATTCCAGTTGAGCAGACAGATAAAACTTAAGATGTTGCTAGCATTGCTGATACTTTAAATCAAATGAGTAAAATTGTTTGAGAGACGGGGCAATAGTGTCATAGGTTGTAGCCAACTTAAAATGTCAGTGAAAACTGCAAAGCTAGCATTCTAAAATAGGCTGGAGCAAGTAGGATAAAAATTGCTATGAGAGGGGAATGAGAAAAAGATGATTGAGAGGAGTTTATTATCCAGGACTTGAGCCGCTGTGTGTTGCTGTGGTGACCTTGCCACAGGATCATTTACTGGGGGATGTAGGTTATGCACTGGAACTGTGGCTGATGGCACCCCTCAGAAATGCACACACACCTGCTAAAAATACCATAATGAGACACACACTCAAACCAGAAACATCACAGAGGTTTGGGCTGCTGAAGTTGTAGTTCCAGTGCCTAGATGCATCTGCAGGTGCCATACAGTACAATCCATGTACATGTACTGAAATATTCACAGTATGTGCCATGGTGCACAACATCATCCTGAGAAAACAGCTTCAGCAGGATCAACAAGGGGAAGAGGCACACATCCCACCAGCAATGGCAAGGTCACCACAGCCAGACACAGGTAAGGAATCAGAGAAGGAAGCAGCAGCTGCAGTGGGTGTAGACAGATGGTGCTGAATATGCCCTTGCACTGGCTAAGAGATGATGCATAGTGCACTCATTCATCACCTAAGGTCCTAAAGCCTCCCTTGTATGCATATACATATAGTAACATTGATGCCAGGCAACTTTCATAACCTTTACTTACCCATGTAATGGCTGTGTACTGTTTGCATCAGACAGAGTCAGCCCTGAGCTAAAACTGTTGCAACTGCTGGCTTTACAAGGTAAATGTCGAACCTGCAGTATATTGTGTAATAATATGAATGACTGCCATATCCTTGCATGTTGTTACTTGCCAGTGTAAGCAAGTAAAAGGTGGGAGATTTGTATAGAAATGACCTTAACATTGGCTGGCCCTTCTCTTTTGATTTTTGCTTTATTGTTCTTTGTTCTGTACACTCATCTTCAACCCAAAGTGACTATACAACATCTAGAACAGTTGAGTTTGTTCAGCAAAGTGGACAACAAAACTAATCCAACCCAGAATAGACATTAGTGAACATACAACTTAGTAACTAATGAAATAGCATGGCATAAGAGGTGACAATTTGGAAAAACATTATAATGGTAAGTTTGCAAAACTTATGAAACCAACCTAGTTAGGATAGGATATCAGATCTAAAGAAGGCAAATGTCGATACCACATTTGTAAACTATCAGTGGTAGAGATACGTGGGTTGTCTGACTGCAGTTAGGTCTAACTGCTGCCTAAAGAAAGGTGTGTAAGTTCCTCCCTTTTGCAAATATTACTAAGAGGAAAAGAACAGGGAGACCTTCAGACTTCAGCACATGAAAATATTTAAAAACTCCCAGCCTGCAGAATGTATGGACACACACACACACACACACACACACACACACACACACACACACACACACACACACACACACACACACACACACACACACACACACACACACACAGGGCAGGATTCACGAAGCCTCTGTGTAAGAGATACATGGCTTACACGGAGGCTGCAGTTAAACGGTGTGATGTTAGCATGTCATGCATATGCATGAGGGCATGCTGAATCACACCTAAGGCTAACACGGTCTGTGGAAGACAGTAGGGGGCGTGTCCGTAGGCCGAGCCCTGCAAGCGGACACGCCCCCAGAAGAGTAAAATTGCCCAAAGTAAACACCCACGACAGAGGCCATGGAAATGTGAATAAACACAACACAACACAACGCATGCCCCCACAGACTATGAACATAAAATATATAAATGAACATGTTATATATTTTTTTTAAATTGTAAAGATGTTTGCCCGTGAGTGCGCTCGTTTGCGCGGGAGTGCCCGTCGCTTAGCCACAGTTAGCAGTCAGTGGAAAAGGATATAAGAATTAAATATGCAAAGTAAGCTAAGAAGCAATAGCGTAGCCGTAGAGACGTCGGCTGAAGAGCAGGCATTCATGGTTCGAGCCCCCACAACATCAATTTTTATTTTTAGTAAAATAAGCACGAAACAAGTCCCTGACAAATATGTACACATATAAAATCATAGTTTATGTAAAATGTAATGAAATAGTCCATTTATTTTGAAGAAATGTGAGATAACAAAACAATAAAAAATGCGAGATGTGCCTATAGCTGAGCTACAGTTTAACAAGGTGAGTGCATCTGCCCGTAGGTGAGCAATGGTTCAACAGGTGCAAAATGAGTGCCCGTAAGTGAGCTGTGGTATAACACGCTGAAACTGTGTGCCCCTAGCTGAGCTGAGTGTAATATGCGTGCTGACAGCCAAATGAAGCGTAAACCAGCGTAACCCATTTGCGCGGAGCTGCGCACCGCGCCAACAAGTTAACCGACGGGCAACGTTGAGCAAGCTGTATCAAAACTGCCTTTACACAGACACACCCCCTAGCCTGTCTAGACAGTCATAGAAAATAAAAAGCAGTGGCCAGGTTCGAACCCAGGATACTATGCACCATAGTCAAGGTACTGAACCACTAAGCCATGACAACAGTACCTAGAACTGCAGCAATAGCAAATATATAGGAATGAATACAAAGTGGAGCATGACAAAGCAGGTTTTGTGAAGTTGATACAATTCCAAAATGGCCAATCACAGATATGTGCGGGAAAAACGGCATATATAAGCCCCATAGGCGGGAATACACAGCATAAACGATTGTAGAACTAACTTGCAGCCAGAATGTCAGGAGTAGGTGAGGGTAGTTGCTTTCGAGCACAGAGGTGGGGCATTGAGGAGTCCAGATACATGGTCTGGCTCCTAGTCCACAATCATGAGGCCCAACTCATGTAGGGCCAGGTCCTGTGGGGAGCATATAGGACTGAGGCATGGGACCGGTTGGCTCATGATCTCACCAGTGCCACAGGGATTCCAAAGACTGGTGAGCAGGTCCGTCACCACCATGCGGACCTGAAGAGACACAAGCAGGACCAATTGAACCTTTGGATCCAGGAGGCCCGGCAAATGCCCAACGCCCCACTACTGAGTAAGTTACATTTAATTATGTATGTACGAAATTAAACTAGCTGATATTATGGAGATGTGTATTCCAATATTACTTCATTTATATTACAGCTGCAGGTGTCCGTTCTGCGAACCGCAGAGCCTATGGCAATAGGCAGGTGCGGTTGCGCCACCAGACAGGTCAGTAATCCTCTCCCAGTAACTGTAAAGAAATATAAAAGTATGACAGTTAGCCAAAGAGTGCAGTGTAGTCACTAAGTAATAAAATGTGCAAGTAACAGTGTAAGAGTGTTTGCAAGTATTGCTTGATTACAAAAGTGTGTTGCAGTCTGTAATCCAAACAGAAAAATGAAAATGTCTGAAATAAAGTCCGAAATAAAGATGCCCCACCTGTAATATAATAGTACACAACCTGCAGCAGGCTGAAAAGTACAGCTGCAGAAGATGAGCAAATCACATGTGTGAAATATACCCCTGTTGAAATACTGAAACGTGACAGAAGTGAGACTGCTGGAAAGGATTGTAATAACTACAGGTAAAACATGTCAATAAAGCCTAGAAGTAAGTACCATCCTGAATAGTGAAATGAAAACAAGTGAAAGAGTGTGAGAAAGAGTTATGAATCTGCCAATAAAGTAGTAATAACCCCTGAATAAAGTATACTGCAGTCAGTACAGAATGAAATGAATGTGAGAAGCAGAACCAAACAGCGAAATCTGTTCAAAGTGTTGCTGCAGCTGGAATGTGTATCCCAAAATCTGGATATGTTGCTCTCAGTCTGCAATATGCAGATAGTATGATTGTCTGACATACCAAACATCCACAGTTGTCTATAGCTATATAAAGCAAATGTAGCAGGATGATGTAGCTGAACAAAGCCAGATATGAATGTGTATGAAGAACAATAAAATGTATATTGATGTAGCAGTAACAGTCCTATCACCAAATTGAAGTAGTTATCATATAGGAAACTGTAGTTAGAACAGTAGTGTGAATATATGTGCAGCTATTAGAAATGTACAGCATATACATATGTATTGGTATTCGAAGGTGTTAATATTATTTTCTTCACCCCACCCTATAACCACATATAACCCATTCCACGTGAAAATGGTATGTGCAATCACAATTAACACCCCTGGACATTTGTCCTGTTGGATCATAAATATTTGCATGTCCGTTGATGCATCTGCCCTGTTCATACATCCAAACCTGATGGCCTGTTGCCATCAATCAACCCTGCATGTTGTTGGACTGTGTATTGCTGTTCAAATTATGCATGTGTTATGCTCGCTGTTCAATGGTGTGAATATCTGGGTGTTTGGTTAATGGGAATACTAATGCATGCTGTTACTACTAATTGCAAATGGTATTGTATGTTACTAACCCAAACTGTCATGACATAATGCAAAACATAGGACGACAGGGAAGGCGGGTTCCAGCGGACCCACCTCTCCCACCTCAGCTGGCGAGTGCACCTGGCACTAGTGCCCAGTCTGGACCCTCCTCCGGTGGCCCTGTGCCACCTGCGGGTGGAAGCGCTGCAGGGGATGGGGTTCGTCCCCCCTCTGCAAGCGTGGCCGGAGGAGAACCACCACTCACCCTCCGTAGTGTCCGGACTGTGGTGTGTAGGGAGATCCGGGACTCTGTTCTTGGGCCCCTACGCCAGCTTGAGGCACAGGTGGCACAACTTACAGGCATGCCTGTTGCCCGGCCTACACAGCCCCAGCACAGCCCCATCCTGGGCAGTGAAGGAACAGTGGCAACTGCCCATGGGTGGGGATATCAGTTCCACTGTTGCCATCTGTGGGCTCATGGGCTCTGGATATCCAAACATCCATCCCCGTCAATTGTGTAACCCCCCCCACACGTGTCATACACCACCCTGTATGCATCTTGTTTGTCTTATCTGTTGACCTACCCAACCTACCTTCCCAGCTATACCGACTTCCTTCACCTGACATACCACTCTCACCTGAAAAAAAAAAAAAAGGGCACTCTGTACCCACAAAAAAATTACGCCCCATACATAGCTGCCCATTCCGCACACATGTCTGCTGGACATGGAAACTATCAATTACAATTGGCTGTACAAGTATTATTGTTGTCCTGACACCTCTCTCAGGGGTGGAAGGTTTCAAATGTCACACCAAATTACATACATATGCACAGCTGTTGCTGATGAAGAAATGGGCAGCTATGGGTCTTACCTACATCCCTTCTGCAAATCCCAAGCTTGTTTCCCTACTGTCTTACCCTCTTTGTGACCCCTTTTTCACCACTTTCCTGTCTCCCCATTTTCATTTCTTTCAAAGAAAATAGCTGGTGTACGCCAGAGTAAGCACTGTTAAGCGGTTGTAAGCGGGTGTGCGCGTGTGTGCGCGGAGCTAAACACCAGTGCGCATGCGTGAGCTCCATGCAAACCAGCGCTAACCCGGTTACAACTGCTTAAAAGTGCCTTAGTCACTCTGATTGACAGGTCCTGTAGTCAGTTCAAAAGCAAAATAAAATCCCACTGTCAGTCCCGAACCCAGGACCTTGGAAACAGTAGTCTGCATGACCTACCACTAAGCCATGACTCTTAGACAAGAGCATTGTGCTAAAATAAATATATCATGTAATAGTAGGAATTAATGTAAAGGGAATATAGGATGTGTAGTACACAAAGCATGTCATTTATACTTACTGTCAAAACTAGTGGATTTCCATAATAGTAGTGTGTGAACAGAAACAGCCTTGCTAGTTGGTAGCTAGTAGGTAATAATGTCAGTTAATGTACATATATAAATGTATGTATATTTACATATATATATATATATATATATATATATATATATATATAGTTGTAGGTGTCAGTGTGCATACACACTTACTACAGGAAACAGGAGAGAGGAATGGAGAAACGTGAATCTACAACACAGCCTGAATCATGAGAGAGATACTAACCTTTACACTCACAGAACAGTGTCCACAGCATACCAGCATGGTCCCCGCCCTTGCAATCTGAAAGGGCAATGCCTATCTCACATACCCTTTTATAGCACTGTCCTGAAATCACAGTGAGAACTGCAATCAGTACACAACTGGCTGAATGCAATTAGCAAATGCTGGCTTACAATTGGTGCAGAGGCCATCACATGGACTTATGCAGTTACCTACAAAAGCATCCTGTACTCACACTCCACACATGCAATACGTTCATTGCACTGTCTGGAGACAGAGAGAGGGAGAGAGAGAGAGAC